>NC_139684.1:71169939-71334845 GCF_964106915.1 Podarcis gaigeae
ATGTTTGTCTCTATAATGTGTGTATAAATGCCCTCCCCAAATTACATCTTGGTCAGAAATGAATGCAGACTGATGATTTTGCTCCTTGGGGACATTTTGGCCCTCTGCGTCTTTGCTTAGTGCCACACACTTTATCCCTTGCCCTGCTGCAGTGGCGTTCCTTCCACACCTTTGACATACCTGTCTCCCCCCCCCCCTTAGCGCTGCGAACACTGTCAACGTACGGGGGCCACAGTTGGCTGCTGCCTCTCCGCATGCATCAGCAACTACCACTTCATGTGTGCTCGCCTCTGCCAGTGCACCTTCCAGGATGACAAGAAAGTCTTCTGCCAGAAGCACGTTGACCTCCTGGATGGGACGGTAAGTGGGGAGGGCACCATCAGGCTTCCTGTCGCCTCTGGGATGAGTGGGTCGTGGGTGGGACAGTTCTGTTAGGCCTGGCATCTTGAAAACCAGAGTTATGTCGTTGTCCCCCCAGCAGCCCAAACATACATACATGTAATTTTGCAGAGTTTTGTCTTCTGATGCTTGGTCACTGCAAATTGAATTTAAGAGGGTCCCTTGGCCATGTTGTCTGCCTTTTTAGGAGATAGTTGCTGAAGATGGGTTTGATGTCTTGCGCCGCGTCTACGTTGACTTCGAGGGCATCAGCTTTAAGAGGAAGTTCATGGTGGGCCTGGAGCCAGACACCATCAACATGATGATAGGTAATATATGGGGACAGGGCAGGAGAGCAGCACTTTGCTATGCAAACACTGTGGTCCAGAGTAGATGGGATTTTCTCCTCTAGCAAGTGGGTAGTTCTGCAGTTGAACATGCAGGGAATAGGAGGGACCAGCTTGCTTCAGAATGGAGCGGAAGGATCTGCAACTGGAAATGGATTCATCACCGCTCTTTGCTCCTTGTATCTGTCACGGCTCTGTTCTGGCAGTGTCTGCGCTGGTTATCTCAAATACCAGCAAATAAGCTTGTTGTTAATACTTAATGGGAGCAGGGAGAGAGAGAGAGGGAGGGCCTCGACTACAAGGGAAAAAGTAAACTCCGAAACCATTGGGGTGGAGAAACATTTGTCCCCTCTGAACTATATCTTAGATTGCATCCTTTCCCATAGTGTCAATGCCGACTAAGCCAACCCCTGTCTGTGTGCCTACACCTTGAGTTCCTGCATCTTGGCTAGGCCCATTCTGGGAACCCAGAAACTAACTTTCTTGGTTCCCTTGTAGACAGAGTGTAGGATGCCCTCATTTAGCCTCTCCAGAGGTGCCTAAAAGGCAGAAAATCTAAGCAACTATTCTTTATCCTTTCCCTTTGTTCATGCACTAATTACCATGGGATGCCGTCCATTGGGACACCCTCAGGTACAAACTCTGTTGAAACAGAGGCTTCTGCAGCAGAACTCTCTCCAGTGGATTGTATCCATTAGGTCTGATAGGTTTTTCTCTCTCTCATGCTCTGCCATCCGTAATAGCCTCTCTAACCCACATCCTGAGGCAACTGCCTTTCCGTTACCCTCATTTTTGCTCTGTTTCTGGCTCTTTGCTCAGTGTGTTTCTGCTTCCAGGCTCCATGAAGATCGACAGCTTGGGGATGCTGACAGATCTGTCGGAGTGCGAGGGACGCCTCTTTCCCGTAGGCTACCAGTGAGTATCCGCATTAAAGTTGGTAGCAGCCTCACACCCACCTTAAGTGACAAAGGAAGAACAATCCCATGCTAGCTGTCCTGAGGATCGTCACCAGGGGAGCCATTATTGGGGGGGGGGGCGTGTATGGATACGAGATGGCTTTTGGCAGGGGGTACCCAGAAGAAAAGGACTGGGCAACTGCTTCTGTGCAACACTGCTTCAAAATTCTCTGCCAGCTTTAGGAGTCCTCACAGCATTTGGGGCCGTTCCTTCAGCTCTGATTTGGTCAATTAGGAAGAGCAAAGACCCAGTTTCCAAAATCGCATTGAGACCATGTTTTCCTCTGATCATACTAAAATCACATTTACTGAGCAAACAATGCATGCCTATTGCATTTGATTATGAGGTCGAAAGACCCTGAGCTCCTTTTTAGGCAGTCAAAATCCAAGAGCACTCAACACGTGGAAGTAGATCCGGCTGCATTCACTGTGTGCCCAGGAATCCTGGATTTCACCCATGTGAAAAAGGGCTTAGGTGTCCTGGGTGGCCTTTAGATGGGCTGCTGCATTGACTGTCCACACCGTTGAAGCTAATTGCACTCTTTCCAGGGAGCTGCACTCAGTCCTGGCTCCTGGATCTTACCTGTGTGGTGCCTGCTTTTGCAAGCACTGGTTTGTTGCATTCACACTCCACATATTTGGGTATGGATGGATCTTGAGAGAGACACTCAAGAATTGAAAATGCACTTTGTGTCTGAAGCATCCCTTGGTGGTTTATGTACTGAACATTTTGAGTGTTTAATAGGAAGGGAGGTGTGTGTTAATGTCGCTCTTCTCTTAATACAGTATTAAATTAATGGTATCAGAAAACTTTTCCACTGTGGTTGCTGCTGTGCGGATGTTTGCAGCACTCTGCATCCCTCAAGTAACCTCTCCAGAGGAAAAATTGCCCACCATTTGCCTTCCTTAAAAGGATTGTCATACTGTTTCCCATTTATAATAATTACGGGCTAGTGAAATAATAGAAATACATGTTTTAAAAAATCATTTCGATCCTTATTTTAGTCTAAACCCATTCATTTTATCTGGCATGAAGGATTCTACTGAATAGATGCTGAAGCAGATACTATCTTAGCATGGATTAGCTTACCATTGCGAGAGCCAGTGTGGTGTAGTGGTTAAGAGCGGTAGTCTCGTAATCCTGGGTAACCGGGTTCGCGTCTCCGCTCCTCCACATGCAGCTTCTGGGTGACCTTGGGCCAGTCACACTTCCTTGAAGTCTCTCAGCCCCACTCACCTCACAGAGTGTTTGTTGTGGGGGAGGAAGGGAAAGGAGAATGTTAGCCGCTTTGAGACTCCTTAAAGGGAGTGAAAGGCGGGATATCAAATCCAAACTCTTCTTCTTCTTCTTCTACCATTTACGCCATCCTCTTGGCAGGGTGGCTCAAGAGAAGGGAGGGACTTTATCCTCCTCATCTCCTTGGGAGCTTTCAGCACGTTTCTTATGGTTAAAGCATCACCTGCTACGGTGATGGCGAGTGTGAAACCAGAGTGTGGTCATTATTCCAAGTGGATTAATGCACAGTGTGGTGTGTTTAGGTATCTGCACACATGGCATGGGGGATTATATGCAACCACTCTTTTCCTTCCCTCCCATTTTTTAAATTTTACCAATTGGAAAATGCTTGTAAATGATCTGTGTCCCCCCCCCTTGATGTGAATGAGGGCTGTGTAGGATGCAGTTCAGGATGCTCTGCATCTCACAGCAGCCAATCAGATATTGCGTAGTCACCTGTAACGACATACGAGATTTGTAGCATAATGCAGTACATGGGTCACAGCAGCCTTTGCCAAGCTGCTGCCCTCCAGATGTTTTTAACTATATCTCCCAGCCAGATGCTGGGCGTT
Organism: Podarcis gaigeae; assembly: GCF_964106915.1. Classification (NCBI taxonomy): domain Eukaryota; kingdom Metazoa; phylum Chordata; class Lepidosauria; order Squamata; family Lacertidae; genus Podarcis; species Podarcis gaigeae. The sequence goes on from NC_139684.1 coordinate 71,173,469, forward strand.
GGTGACGGCTGGCTTTCAGGTCCTACCCAGAAAGCTTCTAAATAGCTAACATCTTTTAAATTTGCTGTTGCAACATTTATTCCCCAACTTTTCTCTAGAGAGCTCAACTTGGAGGACATGGTTCTCCTTTTTATCCTCACGACAACTCTCTGAAGTAGATTTGAGTGGGAGTTGGAGACACCCAGTGAGCTTCATGGCCTAGTGGAGATTTGTACTCTGGTCGGCAAGGTCCTAGACCCAAAACTCTATAGTCATCACATCACATTGGCACTCAGCATATTCCCCAGCTGTCAGAATCCACTCTTGCAACTGTGCAGAAGGATGGGCCTTGGTTTGATCAGCTGCCATGTAGATTCTTTAAAAGCTCCATAACAACCAGAACCAGAAAGCCGCCTTTCTCCTTTGCCCTCTCCACAGTCCTCTCTCATTTGCTTCTTGCTGTGTTCTGTCCAGCAAGAGCCATGGAAGTGTCTCCCATTTAATTCTGCAGGATTTTGCCAGACTTGGGAAGAGTTTCCCTGCTTTTGACAAAGGACAAAAGATCCTTGCGATCTTCTGCAGTAGCACACACAACCTGGGAAACTTGTTTTTCAGCAGGTATCACTTTCCCTTTCTTTAAAAGGGCAATGCATGTCTCTACCTGAGGCCTGGGTGCCAACATGTCTGCTTCCACTTCTGAGGTGTTCATATGAAGGTTGACAGCCATTCTCATTATGCCAGTGCCCTGCAGTTGTGGACTGTGATGCACAAAGATAGCTGCTCTTTACACAGCCTCTGAAAATGTTTTCCTGGTTGTGTGCCTTTTCTTCCCTCTGGCTATTTAAATGTTTGCTTTCTGGAACTGCACTTGGCGTCCATCTGGCAAAAGCAAATCAAATGTCACATGAAAATCTCTGATGCTTGCTTCCTCTCTGCTGGTCAGGGATGCAGAAATGAGAGAAGTTCTTTTTCTTCTTCTCTGAAGTTGTGTGAATTGTTCTCTCTCTTCCTGCCTTCCCCAAACTGGTGGTTGCCGGATGTTTTAGACCAACTCCTATCAGTCCCTGACCAGCACAGCTGAAAGACATGCCTTCTGAAACATCTGGAGCCCATCGGGTTGGAGAAGGCTGAATTATCTGCTGGAATGTGCCAACAAACATTCACAAATCGGTTTTGCAAAACCTTGTTACCTGTTTATGGATAATCTGCTCCACCCATGGTGAACCATCTAAAGGCCCTACCCAAAGAATGGAGAACCTGTGGCCTCATCTGTGAGGTCAGGCTCCAACTCCTATCATCCCCAGCCAGCGTGGCCAGTGGTCAAGGATGATGGGTGTTGTAGTTCAATAGCTTCTGGAGGGCCACAGGTTCCCCATCCTTAATTCAAATGCCCTAACTGCTAGGCATTTGCCACCAAGGATAGGTGGCCACTTGGTTGCAATGGGGGCTGGTCCATTGGGGCAAATGGGGCACTGCCTCGCCAACCTTCACCTTGAGGTCTCCTAGCCCACCTGTGGCCTTACTTGCAACCAGTCCAAAGGGTGGCTCTGGCTGTCTTGCTACTTGCACCTTTGCCTCGGCGTTACCCATGTACAACTAAGTAGGGGCGGGTGCAAAACTTAGTTGGCTCTGCCAATCATTGGTTCCACTTACTGTTAGACTCCTTGCTTTCTTCCCAGCAATCCTGCGCCACTGCTTTGAGCAAAGAGCCCCATGGCAGCTAGAAGGCAATTCTGATGAGACTGCCTTTGTGTTCCTTCCACCCCCCAGGTGTTCCCGTATTTATTGGAGCACGGTGGACGCCCGCAAGCAGTGCTGGTACAAGTGTCGCGTCCTGGAGTACCGGCCGAAGCTGAGTCAAGAGGAGCCTGATGCCTCGGGAGTGCAGGAGGAGAACCACACGATAGTGCACAGCCCAGCTGCCCCTGCAGGTAAGGGGATCTGGGATGTGCAGCTGGGCTGGCTTTTGGATACCATCATCCTCTCCATCTGCAGTAGGAAGTCAGGGTGGCGATAAGTTTTCCTGCCCACTTGCATGTTGTGGGGGGACTCTCTGCATCCAGCTTGGCCTGACAAAGAGGTTTAAAGTCAAACCCTTTAAGCCAGTTTACTGGTTAAGCTACTTCTCTGGGGCAAATAACCACCCTTTATTGGAGTTTACTAGTCCATCCTTTCTGCTCAAAACCAGAATACAGTCATACCTTGGTTGCCAAATGCCTTGGAACTTGTACGTTTCGGCTCCCGAACGGTCAAAAACTGGAAGTGATTGTTCCAGTTTTCGAATGATTTTCGGAAGCCGAACATCCGGCACGGCTTCTGATTGAGTGCAGGAAGCTCCTGCAGCCAATCAGAAGCCGCGCCTTGGTTTTTGAACGGACTCCCAGAACGCATTTTGTTTGAGAACCAAGGTTTGGGTTGGGGCCTGTCGCCCTTCAAAGTTTATGGGCTCCAACTCCCATAAGTGGGGGGGGGGGGAGTGCTGGGAGAGAAAAATAAGAGCAAATGTATATAAGAGTACAGGTCTTCAGCCCATGTAGACCAAATGGGCAAATAATCTGTTCTGGAATAAGGCAGTTTTCTTGGTTCTGTGCTGTCTTTTCTCAGCACAAAGCCCACAGTAAGGGTTGCCGGCTTCTGGGCGCTGCTATTGCCATGCTTGGTCTCTTGTCATGTGCCTTTTCATGTTTTCAGATCCTAAACTTGGGAACGAGCACCTTCAGGATGTGCCCCCTCCACTGCCGTCGCTGGAGCGCCACTCCCCCGCGCAGAACCCAGGGCCTCTGCCACCCCCGGAGTCTGCGGCCTCCAAACACAGGTCTCTCACTGGAGCTCGCATCAAAGTGCCCAACTACTCCCCTACTCGACGACCCATAAGTGGGGTGTCATCCCGCCCGCTGCCTTCTCCTGGTGAGTAGCTTCAAGGCCACGTAGGCAGCACAGAGACAAGAGGGTCTGAAACGGAGGCCAGCAGCTGGATGCTCCAGGGCCACTTAGAATCATAGAATCATAGAGTTGGAAGAGACCACAAGGTCCATCGAGTCCAACCCTCTGCCAAGCAGGAAACGCCATCAGAGCACTCCTGACATATGGTTGTCAAGCCTCTGCTTAAAGACCTCCAAAGAAGGAGACTCCACCACACTCCTTGGCAGCAAATTCAGGAAGTTCTTCCTAATGTTTAGGTGGAATCTTCTTTCTTGTAGTTTGGATCCATTGCTCCATGTCCGCTTCTCTGGAGCAGCAGAAAACAACCTTTCTCCCTTCTTGCTTTGAAACAAGGCTAATGGAACAGGAGAAGCAGGAGAGGAGCATTAGCGAGTGCAGGGAGAATGGGGCATGAGCCCATTGGTGATCAGAGATGGGGAGAGGTTCTGACACGCCTGTGCTCTGCTGCATTCCTTTGCATGTGGGTTGTGATATTGTTGTGTCTGAGTGGCTGGCTGATAGAGAGGGTGTTTGAGGTAGACCCTGGGAAGCCCTGGCCAGTCAGCGTAGACCAGGGGTGAGGAACTGCAATGGCTGCATTCCTTTCTGAGCAACTTTCCGAAGACCACACAACTGGGGTTGGGGGGCAGAGGCAAATATGGGCAGAGCAATTTTGCCTTTGTCCGGTAGGCCGGTTTCTACATACACAAACACCTCTTTCTATCCAGAGGCCTTACCAGAGTCTAAGGGCACATTCCAGCTGGGCAAAAGCACTCTGGGTGTGGAATGGGGCCAGCGATAGAATTGTAGTGTTGAAAGGGGACCCCGAGGGTCATCAAGTCCAACCCCCTACATCCATGACAAATGGCCATCCATGTGTTGCCGGAGGAGTGTTCCCAGAGCCAGAGAGAGAGGCCTGGAAGGTGGCATTCAGACCCCCGGCCTTCCCCATCCCAATACTGAGCTAGACGGACACAGTGCTCTGACTCCAAACATAGGAAGCCGCTGTCTACTAGGTTCCTAAAAAGTTGCAAGTTATCTCATTGGGGGGGGGGGGAGGCGAGTTGTTCCCTGTGTGGCTAGTGCATTTGTGCATCTGCCTGTTTTGCTTCCCACCCCCTGTTGACATGCTCTTCCTGTTCCCTCCACCACAGGGAGCGCATCATCCATGTCCCACCACATCTTGACGGTGGGCGACCCCGACTTTCCCCCTCCACGCCGCACGCAGCGCCTCAGCCCCCTGTCTCCCAGCAGCGTCCCCCACGCCCGCCGCTCCCCCCTCCCGCCGCAAGCCGCTGCTAGCAACAGGACTAGTCCCCCCAGCTCCTCTCTCAGGGCCATGCCGCCTCTCCTGGACAACCCCCTGGCGGGGAGCGGCTTCAGGCATACTTCTACCTCTGACGGGCAGCGCCCCCTACCTACCTCACCCCCTCCCTCGCCCCCACCCGTCCCGCCAGAGCTGGCTTTCGAGCTCAACGTCTCCGACCTGGAGTTTGACGACAGCCTCCTGGACGAGCCTTTCCAGGAGGAGGAGCTGGGCGTGCCGCGAGCCTGCCCCTCGCCCAGCCTGGAGCTGCCCCAGCTGGACGGCCTGGGCGACGGCGAGAGCGAGGAGGAAGGGGAGGCCAGCCGCTACTTCCGCTTCCCCCGCACGGTGGTCACCCGGGAGCCGCCCCTGCCTCCGTACCCACTGGACCTCCCTCTGCCCCACATCCACCAGCTGGACGGCATTGACGACGGGACCGACAGCGAGGCGGATGGGGCAGGGGGCCACCCTCCGGCCAAGGGCAAGCAAGCGGAGCCCAGAGTCGAACGGGAGCTGGCTGGCCCTGCTCCTGCGCCGGAGGACCTGCCCTCGGACATTGTGGACTTCGTCCTGAAGAATATGGACACGCCGGAGAGCAAGGCGCCGCTCTCCTCCTGCCTCAACCAGGCAGCCTCGCTGCCACCAGCACCCCCTACCTCTGCCAGCCTCAACGGCACCGAGGCAGCCCGCCCCAGCCCCGCTCCAGACCTGGCCCCGACCCTGGCTTGTGCCCAGGTGCCAGGCACCGCTGAGGTCAAACTGCTGGGACCCGAGGGGCAGCTGCCCGGCTCCAGAATCATCCTCGTGAACAAGCTGGGACAAGTGTGCATGAAAGTGCAGGGGGAGGAAGGCGCCTTGAGCACCCCGGACGGGGAGCAGGCCTCCGGCTGCAAGGCCGTGCCAAGCCCAGCGCCGCCACCTCCTGCGCCCGTGCCCAACCTTGGCACAGTCATATTGCGAGCGCCCCTGGGCCTCACCTCCAGCCCTTTGCCCACGTGGACCATCCGGGGCCCGGTGCTCAGCATGGTGCCCATGATGAACGTCGTGGGCGCCGCCCCTCAGGCCGTCGGAGGGGGCCAGCTGGCACTGGGCACTCCAGCTCTGGTGACGCCCTCGCTGGGAATCCCACAGACGTGTCTACTTCAGCCAGTGGCTGTGAATTCTGGCGTGCTCAGCATCCCCGGCTTGGTGTCCTTGCCGGGGCCCCGGCCGGCCATCCGGGTCAAGAGGGTCTCCACCTTTGTCGGAAGCATGCCTCTCAAGAAGGCCAAGGTGGACGGCGCCAACGAAGAGGAGCCGCTGCCCGTGTCGCCCACCGTCACGCCAGATCACTTGGTGAATAACTGCATTTCTGGCAGCACGGCGGGCTCAGGGTAAGCGCAAGCATGCGTTAAGCATGGGAGGGCTAAGGAGAAGGAGTGGTCTTTTGTGGGTTTGTACTTCAGGCCAAGCATGGCTTCTCTGGATTCTTCTGGGTAGCCCCCAAGCTGTGTGTTTTGTTTGTGCCCGTGTTCATAAGACCTCCTTCCCCTGCAGCATGGGAAGGGTGCGGATGAAGACCCCCACAGCCAAGGGCGTCCTTGACCTGGATGCGCTCAAAGAGGAGGCAGGCGCTGTCGGCGAGCGTGAGCTGTGAGTGTGTGGTTGGAGGCTGCGGGATCCTGTTCCCTGCCTGCCGCAGGGTTTTTAAAGCAGCCCTTCTTTCTTTCATGCCCCCGCAGGTCTCCGATGGACCATTCGCCCTCCCTCGCAGCGTTACATTCCCATCCTGGAACGCCGGAACCAAACCAAGAGGCTCTGTTGGAGCCAGTCTGGCATAGATATGCAGGTACTGGGGTGTCTTGCCTGCCCCGCTCTGCCTTCGAAATAAGGGTGGTTGGTACTGAGCTGGGAGGCTGTGGGCTGGCTCCGGGCGTACAGAACCAGGGATTAAATGTCCACATTTGCTTTATGGGGCAAATCACTGTGCACGTGGTACTAAGAGCCAGGGTGGTATGGCAGTTGAGTGTGTTGGATTAAGACCAGGGAGATTTGAGTTCAAATCCTCACTCATCCCTGTAACTTGCTGCAAGTCATTCTCTCTCACCCTAACCTACCTCACAGGGTAGTTGTGGAGATTGGGGGTGGGACGAACTTGAAGAAAGAGACAAGATAGAAATATAATAAAGCATTAAGCAGCTATGTATCTCTTGTTCATTTGTTTTTAATGGTGTGGGCAGCTACCCCTTTCAAGTTCCCTTTAGAGATGTGTATCCCTAATCCCAACACCAGGTTTCTCTGGTGTGAAATCCCTCCCCAGCTGTCTGCACCATTGTTCGGTATAATATAATTTTATTCTCAATTTTATATTTGTTATGTGGTACGTGGCTCTGGTGCGTTTTATGTTAAGCAGTATATAAATTTGTGCAATAAATAAAAATAAGATAAATGGTGTTATATATACACAGTTGCGTTTTGTAAGCTGCTCTGGGAGAATGCTGTAAATCAGTTTCTATACAGAAAGTGGGTTGTATCCAAGCTCTGCTCAATGTAGACCCTTCACAATGAACGGATCTGTCTAGTCATGTACATTAATTTCAATGGGGCTACTCTTAAATGTGACTAAGGATACGGACTGCAGTGTTCCAGCCTGCATACCAGAGTTCAGAAAGTGAATCCTGGACCTGACAGGTCTCTGCTTTGTGAGCTTAGGTTTTTATTTTAACCCTGCTGTAAGTCTATTCCTTCCTGTGAATTAAGCCCTTTCCCACAGATGATGACTCCACGACAGCAGAGCTAATACGCCTGTGCCTCCTGCTCCCCCCCTTTTTCTCCCCTCCCAGGGGATCTCTCCAGCTCAGACGAGGACAATCTGAAGCAGGAGGACAAAGAGAATGAGATGCCCCGCAAAACGCAGCCCCACCTGTGCTTTGAGATCACCAGCGAGGACGGCTTCAATGTGCAGGCTGACAGCATAGATGGTGAGGGGAAGAGAATCGCATCGGTGGTAACGTTCCTTTGAACCTCTAGTCTCTCAGCTGGCTGGCTATACAGTGGTGCCTCGCAAGACGAAAAACCCGCTAGACGAAAGGGTTTTCCGTTTTTGGAGGCGCTTCGCTAAACGAATTTCTCTATGGGGTTGCTTCGCAAGACGAAAAAATGTTGCGAGTTCCCGCGTTTTTTTCTCGCTTTTTTCTGCCCTTTCCCTAAGCGCTAAGCCGCTTATCAGCTGTTCCGCTGATAAGCCGCTTCTCAGCTGATCGCTAAAAGCCGCTAGACCGCTAATAGCGCTAATCCGCTAAGCTGTCAATGGGCTTGCTTCACAAGACGAAAAAACCGCTAGACGAAGAGAATCACGGAATGGATTAATTTCGTCTTGCGAGGCACCACTGTAGTTGTTGTGCTGCTGATGCTGCTGGAAAGAGGGACACACTCCACAGACAACTGGGAGATTGTTTTTCTCCTGGGTACAAGCAGGAATTGTGTTATGCCTTGCTCAGGGAAGCCATAAGAGACTCTGTGGAACAGCAGCACCTTGGACCTCCTTTACCCAATGATACCCTTCTGATAATTATTTTGCTTTGGGTCAGATGCCTGCCTCTTACAGAGTAAATTACGGTTGCCTTCTCCATATTTAGGTGCCTGGAAAGCAGTGATTGAGAAGATTCAGGAGGCCCGCACCAATGCCCGGCTCAAGCACCTCTCCTTTGCAGGTAATAAGGTCCTGTTTGAAGGCTTCCGATGGGCATCTGGCTGGCTGCTGTGGGTGTCGGACTAGAAGGGCCTTAGGCCAGATCTGACAGGACTCTTACTTGGTTCATAGGTTGTTCTGTTCTGGCTGGAAATTACTTTACAGCTCCCAGGCTTGCCTACCAGTCTTTTGGTTTTTTCAGTTCAAGGCCCAGAGACAACAGAAAGGGAAACAATCTCTGGGAGCAGAAAACTGTCCAGAATAGCTGCTCCAAAAGAGGGAAGACTATAAGCTTAGGAGCTGTACAGAGGTTCCAAATAAATAAGAGAGCAGATGATGTAGAAAATCAGAAGCTGGAAAAAGTACATCAAGAAAGCAAAATGTCGTGATTTGTGTTGGGGAGGAGGTTTCTGGGGCTCTTCGGAGGCTTTGGGATAGGACTGGTTGTCTTGCACTGAAAGGGTGACTGGGTGCTGAATTTTAGGTATTATTGACTTTCCTGGCAGGGATGAACGGCGTGCGGCTGTTAGGGATGCACCACGATGCCGTCATCTTTCTGGTGGAACAGCTGTATGGTGCCAAGGCCTGCCACAAATACAAGTTCCGGTACCACCAGCATGAAGGCGAGGAGGAGGAGCTTCCGCTCAACCCTCATGGCTGTGCCCGAGCAGAAGTCTACGTCAGGTGAGGAATGGCCTTGCTTTCCCTCTGGGGAGTAGGAGTGGACTGCAAATTTCTCTACCACCCTTTATCCGTGGATCACGGGGCAGTTTACAATATACCCGTTGGATCACACACCTCTCTGGGTTTTGCAGGTCAGTTGCAGTGTGCAAAAGGTGTGTGCAATCATATATATTTTACGTAAAAGAAGAGTTCAAAATGCATATTTTACAGATGAATGCATTGAAAAGATTGATACAGATGCATTAATTTGTATAATTTGTTGTGAACTGCCCTGAGATCTATGGGTATAGGGCGGTATAGAAATTGAATAAAAAATAAAAAGTAATCAAAATATTTATTTTGTGTTCTTTTAGATAAAATGTGAATTTCTGTGCATTTTTACACACTGAAACTACTGCAAAAGTGCATACAAAATGCATACAATTTAAATGCAGACAAATAATAATAATAATAATAGTAATAGTAATAATAATAATAATAATATCTGCACAAAACAGGAATGACCTATAATTGAGACCAGTTGGGGCAGAATTTGGCTGCCCAGTCCATCCGTTACAGTTCCCATGATCCCATGTCATTTGCAGCTGATGGGATTTGTAGTCCAGAAACATATGGTGGGTCACCGATTCACTCCTTATTCCTAAATTGCATGCTTGCCTGGGTTGTATTGCAGCAAAAGGAGTAGGTGGAAATGCAGACAGTGTTACAGATAGTGTTTAAAAGAGAGAAGAGCAGGGAACCCAGAGGCCTTCTGAGATGGGCAGCCCTCCCCTTCTTTTGCAGGAAATGCACTTTTGATATGTTCAACTTTCTGGCATCGCAACATCGTGTGCTTCCTGAGGGAGGCCCTTACGACGAAGAGGAGGATGAAGTGCAGCTCAAGTCCACCAGGTAAGAATACGCCTGGCTTCTGCTGTCCTGAAACTGGTCAATCTTGACTTTGTCCCTTCATAGGGTAGGCTGTGAAAACTCAGCATTTGGTAATATGAATCTGACTAGATAACGCCCATGCTGTGTGTACTGCCAGGGAAGCTTTTAAAAACAGACCCTTCTCCTCTTCAGCCTGTGAAGCTCATGAGTTATAAAATTTCCAAGAGGATCGTTTTTCTCCAAAGCACTTAGAAATAGGGGCCCATGTTTCCTTGCCCAGATCTCATTTCTACATGATTAAAATGCATTGCTTGCTTGTAGTCAGTTGTCTTTCGGCTCTCTAGCCAGGTTTATGTAATAAAGGTGATTACCTGCTTTCCAGCACCAGCTTTTTTTGCTGCCAAGGAAGCCCAGTCCTCTTCTGTGCACCAGAGAGCACACTCAGGAAGGCAGCAAATAGCCCAAATTAGCATTGACCCAAAAAACAGGAGAGCTCACATACCCCGCAGAGGAGGAGGGCCATAGCTCAGTGATACAGCATCGGTTTTGCATGCAGGTCCCCAGTTCAGTCTCAAGGCATCTCCAGCTAGGGCGGGAAGAGACCTTTTCTGAAATCCTGGAGAGCTGCTGCCAATCAGTGTGAGCAATATTGAGCTAAATGGACTGGTGCATAAGACAGTTTCCTACGTTTCAGGAATTCCTCCCTCCAGAAGGGAAACTTTACTGCCCATTCCCACAATTTGTGCCATGATGTGGTGCTGCTGCTACTCAAGTTTTCTTCTCCATCACTTTTAAAACTGTCGTGCTGCACCCTAAACATCTGATTTTCGTCCTTGTGATTCTTGCTCGGGATCTGTCCATCTTGAATCTATTTTTACTGTCAAGGCAGCCACACTCTCTTTTGGCAGAAGCTTCTAAGTCTAGTCTGGTCTCCACTTCTTCCTTAGGCGAGCCACCAGCCTGGAGCTACCCATGGCCATGCGGTTTCGGCACCTGAAGAAAACCTCCAAGGAAGCTGTGGGCGTGTACAGGTAACAAGGGAGCTGCTGCTGCTTGTTTGAATCCTTGGCCATGGCCTTCCTAAAGAGGCCACTTTGTACAGAGAAGCAGCCCTGCTCCACGCTCGCCTCCAGGATGAACCTGAAAAAGAAACAGAGTACCCAGTGGCTGGCCCATCTTTGGCCTGCCTTGTTAACTCTCTTAATGCTGAACTGTATCTTTCTCCCCACTCCAGGTCAGCCATCCACGGCCGGGGCCTGTTCTGCAAGCGGAATATTGATGCAGGCGAGATGGTGATCGAATACTCTGGCATTGTGATCCGCTCGGTGTTGACAGACAAGCGTGAAAAGTACTATGACAGCAAGGTACTGAATCAAGAGAAGTGTAGAGTTGGAAGGGACCTTGAGGGTCATCTGGTCCAATCCCCTGCAATGTAGGAATCTTTTGCCCAACGTGGGGCTCAAATCCACGACCCTGAGATAGTCTCATGCTCTACCAACTGAGCTGATGGTCAAGGGAGGGGGGAGCCCATGACTGAGTTGAGGACAGGGTATAAATCAGGCATAGGCAAACTCGGCCCTCCAGATGTTTTTGGGACTACAACTCCCATCATCCCTAGCTAACAGGACCAGTGGCCAGGGATGATGGGAGTTGTAGTCCCAAAACATCTGGAGGGCTGAATTTACCTATGCCTGGTATAAACAACAACAATTATTGTTAACAGGACCAGTGGAGGAGGGAGGAGCTGGGCTCCCCAAATCGTCTCACTAATCTGAGCTCTCTTTTTCTCATTCCGACAGGGCATAGGCTGCTACATGTTCCGCATTGACGACTTTGACGTGGTGGACGCCACGATGCACGGCAACGCCGCCCGCTTCATCAACCACTCCTGCGAGCCCAACTGCTACTCACGGGTCATCCACGTGGAGGGCCAGAAGCACATCGTCATCTTTGCCCTGCGACGCATCTTCCGGGGCGAAGAACTCACCTACGACTACAAATTCCCCATTGAGGATGCTGGCAGCAAGCTCCCTTGCAACTGTGGGGCCAAGCGCTGCCGCCGTTTTCTCAACTGAGAGGCATTTTTTTGACCCGTGACCAGATTCCTCAGCTCTGTACCTTTCTCCCAGCCTGGCGTCAGTGAGGGGGGACACCAAGAGGCATGTCGGGAGCTTACCCACCTCACTGTAGCTTTCCCAGTGGGTTGCTGCAGGACTGACTCATCCCCTTGGTTCCCTGAGGCTTGGAAATGGTTCATCTCCCAGTGATGCCCGTTTTGTCTGGGAAGAGGGGATTCTCTTGGCAGTGGACCTGTCTGTGGCTTGAAATTATGGCAAGCAGAGATACGGGGCAAGAGTGGGAAGGGTAGTCCCCCCTGATCCCTTATCTGTGCCCGTCTGCTTTGTAGACCTGATTTTCTTTCCCTCTCCCTTGTGGGGTGAGAACAACTTTTTCTTTAATTTTGTACTTCTAACTTTTGTGATTCTCTTTCCTTTCCTGCTAAGGCTTTCTGTTTTAAAGTTAAAAAACAAAAACAAAAAAAACATCAAACCCAGGAGGATGTAAATATTTGTACAAATTTCTAAACCTGTTTATTTTCTATGCACTTTTTTATTTAAGATGCTCAGTCAACTCAGATGGTAAAGGGTTGGATTCTTGTTGGTATAATTTTAAATAAAACGCAATTTTGACACAAGACTGTCACATGGCTTCCATTGCAGCCTGAAGGAGGGGGCGGGGAGTGTGTTTGCGTGTAAACAACAAAGCCCATCCATCTGGAAACGGAGACAGCAACCATCTAGTGATTTCATATCAAAACTCTTCCAAAATGCAAAGGCACTGGCTGTCTTACATGTTCCAGAGCTTTACATATGAGCTCCCCAAAAATATAGTGGTGCACTGCCCATGTTGGTTATGCGTTTGTACTGCACACATTAATGGTGGAGCCCACATAGATCCATATCTAATGGCCTACTCCTTTCCAGAAAAGTGGCCAAGAAAATAAAAATAGAACCATTTATAGAGCCCCTTATGTTATTTGTTTGCCGAGTTCCCGTAGAAAGCACTTAGAACAGTCAGGTCGGGTACCTCCATCTCATTGGCTACCTCCCCATTTTGCCTGAGAGGCTCTTTTGTGCAGGCCACAAAAACACCACAAAAACGCCCAGCAGCCAAAAATGTACCCTACAGAGATTGAGGGGGGCAGATACAAAGGCTGCTTTTCTAGATATTGAGTGTGGGAGAGAGTTAAGTAGTTAAGGAACAGGCCCTGCCCAATGTCTGATGCCTGGTGTGGCTGTGGGGTGGGGAATGAGGGTTACGCCCTAAAGAGGTCCCTCATAAGGAACTTAACTGCGAAGCTTTAGAAAATGATATGTTACCTTAACCATACTTTGCTTGTAGTATAATTCATTCTCAAAATTATGATGCACCTTGCATCTAACGTGCATCAATAAGGAGCAGGTGGCAAGTCTATGGGGAAGTGCACTTTACACATGCTCAGGAACATACTTCCTATCTGAAATCTGATTGTGAGGCAGAAGCAGGAGAAAAGGCAATGGGTGTTCAGGTTTCGCCTCCTCTTTGTTGGCAAAAACGTGGCATAGCAAGAAGCAGCTTTGGTCCTGCACAGCATTTTACCTTTAAAATCACAAAATACGGAAAGGAAGAGCTGCTCGTGTCGCTATTTCGCCATCTGGTAGGTTGAGGCAGTAGGGCTTTGTTGTTGTTTAGTCGTGTCCGACTCTTCATGACCCCCTGGACCAGAGCACACCAGGCACTCCTGTCTTCCACTGCCTCCCACAGTTTGGTCAGACTCATGCTGGTAGCTTCGAGAACACTGTCCAACCATCTCGTCCTCTGTCGTCCCCTTTTCCTTGTGCCCTCCATCTTTCCCAACATCAGGGTCTTTTCCAGGGAGTCTTCTCTTCTCATGAGGTGGCCAAAGTATTGGTGCTTCAGCTTCACGATCTGTCCTTCCAGTGAGCACTCAGGGCTGATTTCCTTCAGAATTGATAGGTTTGTTCTTCTTGCAGTCCATGGGACTCTCAAGAGTCTCCTCCAGCACCATAATTCAAAAGCATCAATTTTTTGGCGATCAGCCTTCTTTATGGTCCAGCTCTCACTTCCATACATCACTACTGGGAAAACCATAGCTTTAACTATACGGACCTTTGTTGGCAAGGTTGGTAGGGCTTTGAGGAACTACAACTCCCAGCAAGCTCTTGCCTCCTGCTCCCTATTATCCCCCGCAAATAAGTATATCCCAGCATGCGCTGCGGCAGGGCGTTGTTTTGAACCGTAGACTTAAAATTACAGACGCGTCGTGTCTGAATGCTGTGAGCTCTTCTTCGGAGGTCGGGATGCCGCAGCTTGCAAACTAGGGAAATTTAGGAATTGAGCAGGCTGCTTTCCCTCAAGCAAAAATGAGCAGCAGAGATGAGAGTTCGCGCTCTAATTAACTCAGGTCTTATTGTGTGTAGGGTTTTTTTTTATATATATTAAAAAGTGAGCCTTAGGAAAAGCGCAATGCATCTGCATGCAGGTCCCTGGAGTTTAAAGTCCTGCTTTCAACGGTGTGCTGAATTCAATAGATTTCACCATGGAGGGCCCCTCAAGGGGATCCTTGATACTGGATTCAGGGGGCTCTGTCTGCTCCTCAAGGCCCTTGTCTTTTTATTCATCCCCGGAGGTTTCAGCGTTTGGCACCACCTCAGGGCTAGGAATGCTCCCCACCCCCTTCCAATCACAATTATTTTGGAGAAGGGCTAAAAACTGTGTTTGATTTCCACAAGGGTTTGTGCCTTTCCCTATGCATGCCAATGCACAGCTCTCCGTTGTATTTCCCCCTTTAAAAATCTAAGGGAGAAGCTTATTCCCACCCACCACCAAAGACCTTAGGGAAACAGGAACATTGAAATTGGTGCAACCCGCGGGGCGCTTCTTGTCAACGAAGACTTCGCGCTGGGGTGGGGGGGAGCGAATCCAAGCCGTTCCTGGCAAAGCTGTCGCGAGGTAACCCTTCTCGCAAGCACGCCCCTGCACCCACCTACCTTCCTACTTGCAAGCTGGGATAATGCAGTCCAACGGCAATCTGGGTTATTATTTTTTTCGGGGGTGGGGGGGCAAGAAAAAAATCAAAAGGACCCTTGCTCTCTCGAGTGCGGCGGGGACCAAACCAAAGAGCAAGCGAGCGATACCCGCCATCGACTACTCGTCGCGCTGCTCTAGTCGTTTCCTATCTCCGCGCTTGGTGAGAGCGCGGACGTTTTCCCAGCAGCTCGCGGGGCGAGCTGGTGACCAGGAACAGCGCAAGTTCCGCGTTGGGGAAGCAGAAGCTATTCTGCAGGAGGAGGAGGAGGAAGGGGTAAGTCGTTGGGGGAGGGGAGGCTCACCCACTCCATAATGTGGGGGTGGGGCATGGGCCCTGCCCTCCAAGCCAGAGGAGGGTTTTGGGGGGCTTAGCCCTGAGCTCCGCCCTGACTGCCAGGGTCCCTCTCTTCCTCCTAGACCCCAGTCGCACCATGAACCTGGAGCGCGTTTCCAACGAGGAGAAGCTCAACCTCTGTAGGAAGTACTACTTGGGTGAGTGGCTGGTTCCAGCGAGAGGCATCGGTGGTGGTTAGGTATTTATTGAAACCCGGCTTTTCCTTCTGACGATCATTGGGGCGGGGACGACGACGACACACAATTAAACGTTAATAGAATAGAAGGCACTCGGCTTATTTCTCTCTGCGTCCAGAATAGTATACGCCAGATGTTGGAAAAGAAAGTGAAATCCCCACTATCGATTGATAGAATTTCCATTACTTCCCAATAAGACAGCCGAAAGAAGAAATTTGGGTGGGGAAATCGGATAAAAGGGGGAGTGGGAAAGCTTTGGGGAGTACCAGAAGAAGAAGAAGATACTAAATTTAATGTGCAAGTAGGGGTGATCACATGAGCAGCCAGTCAACTATAGTTAAGAAGTAAAAGGGATGAAAAGAAAGATGGATGATTAAATGGAGATGCAGCACACCTTGGGTTTATTATGAATTCCGTGGAATGCTAGGTTGGGAGATCTGTATGTAAATATTCAGCGTGGAAGGAATGTGATGTGCAAAAGGAAAAATGGAAGATGCATAAGTATTTTATATATATATATAAAATATATATATATACAGACAGTAACAGAATGATTCCTTAAAGTTGTTTTTTATTTTATTTAAAAAAGCACTATTTCACCCAGGTGCATAGAAGTTGGGAATTTCTACTGCGGTAAGAACTGGTGTGTGTACATTTTGGTGCCTTACTAGAAATGTTATGTTTTTGCCAACTTGCTTAGACGGTAGGCAGCTGTTTTTTCAGTAGGCAAAGTGAACCTTTTGGAAAAATACAGACCTTTTTTTTCATTTTTGCAGCCCCTTTTAAAATAGGAAAGGTGAAGGGGTTTAAAAACACACACATATAAATGAGTCCTTTCTTTCCTTTGTTTCTCCAGGTGGCTTTGCTCTGCTGCCTTTCCTGTGGCTGGTGAATGTTTTCTGGTTTTTCCGAGAGGCCTTTCTGGTGCCGGCGTACACTGAGCAACTACAGATAAAGCGCTGTGAGTTGTGGTGCAAATCCTAGGAAGTGGAAGGGCAGGGGGCAGGGCAGGTGTGAGATCCCTCCACATGTTGCTGAACTACAACTTCCATCAGTTCCAGCAAGTATGACCAGTGAGCAAGAATGATGGGAGTTATAGTTCAGCAACTTACAGAAGGCCAAAGATTTCCCACTTCTGCGCTAGCAGGAGAGCCCAGGCCACCTATTTGGGCAGTGCCAGATAGCATAAGGATCTGTGCTTAAATGGAGGTGACTGTGGTCATGGTTTTCCATCTGTTTCCATCCCAGATGTCCAGCGTTCAGCCATGGGGCTTCTTTTCTGGGTGATCGTGCTCACCACGTGGATCAGCATCTTCCAGGCGCGCCGGGCAGAGTGGGGCGAGCTTGGCGACTACCTCTCCTTCACCATCCCCCTGGGCACTCCGTGACCAATCCCTCCTCCCTTCATGTCACCAGCGTGGAGCTTTTAGGGTTGTATTTTTTTTCAATGGACTCCCTGGGTGGCATGCTGCTCTCCCCTTTTATGGAAACAGAGTGGGATTGCGCCATGGTGAACTCCGGTGAGGCTGCCTCTCCTTGCAGAATCCTCTGTTCAGTATGCCCTGATCACAACCTGGGGCAAAGGTGATTAATAAACCTGGGGTTGCCTACATCTGCTTGCCCACAGTGTGGTGGTATTGGGAAGAAGTAAGAAGGGGGATAAGACCATTAGAGGAGCCTGCCAGATCAGGCCAGCAACCCATTGTCTCTCTTAGGCATTGCATTAGCACCAATGGCAGTCCTTGCCCACAATTTTAAACATCTGTCCTTGGCTGCATAAAGCAGGGGTACAGTAGAAGGGCAAAATGAATTATTTCTCTGTGGACATTTGGGCTTTAAAAAACAACAACTATACATATCTAAACATATAGCAAAATAAAAAAAATTCCTTCCAGTAGCACATTAGAGACCAACTCAGTTTGTTATTGGTATTAGCTTTCATGTGCATGCACATTTCTTCAAATACCTCTTTAGTTACATGCCTGTAACTAAACATATAGCAGGATATTCTTAAACTCAAGTGGTTGGCTGTCAGGGATTTATTCGTCCCAGAAAAACCTTCACTTTTCTGCCTCTTGTGCAATACTAACAATTTCCTACTAGAAGACACCCTTTTTTTTTTTTTGTGTGTGTGTGTGTGTGTGTGTGTGTGTGTGTGTTTGGTTTCTAAGTAAAATTACTGTGTTTAATTCAAAAGAAGTGATTTCTGACTTAGCAAGTCTATCTAGTTAGATGATAATATACTATGGGTCTTTTCCCCTACCTCAGATAAATCTCTTCAGCTCACCCTTGTATAGCTAGGGACATCCCTTCGGTCGTAGTGGGGGCTGGTAGGTGAGACCCAAGTTAAATCACAATGTATCTCCCCCTGCCCCACTTCCATTTAGCAGTGGTGACCCCCCCCCCCATTTTTTTTATATGAATGCTGCTTTAGCAGTACCTCCTCCCTCCCTGCCTTGTCCCAGGAAAAAATCGGGCAGAGAACCTGGTCAGGTTGACAAGAAGCAGTGGGGCAGGGGCTGCCAGTGCCAGGCATGGGGTCCTCCAAGCGTGGAGCACAGGGCAGTCATCATTATTTGCCCTCCCCAGGGACCGCCCTGTTTCCAGACTCTTCAGTTCCCATCATTCCTGTTGTTTGCCATGCTGGCTAGGCCAATGGAAAGTGAAACCTTATCAATGTCTGGAGGGTCACCGGTTCTTCATCCCTGTTGTAAAGCATCAAGCACCTAGGCAATCCAACCGTTTGATTCAAACCCAAAAGTGATGGAGGCTTTACGAGGTAGGTGTCACACTTTCTAAAGCCCGCTGCTTCCACGTTACATCTTGCTGTGTATTCAGAAACCTAAGAAAAGCAGCCAGAAAATTGCCAGAGAATCATCTTGGAAAAGATGGTGACGACCAGAGTCGCACACAGTATTTGCATGAAGGGGATCACTGATAGATCTATATCAGGTTTTTTTTTTTAAAAAAACTGTTCCTGTGTGCTCTCCATTATGTGTGACTTACTGTGCTACTTCTTGCATTAGGAACATAGGAGGTGCTGTGGTGTAAACAACAGCCTCTTGGGCTTGCCAATCAGAAGGTTGGCAGTTCAAATCAGCGTGACAAGCTCCCATTGCTCTGTTCCAGCTTCTGTCAACCTAGCAGTTTGAAAGCATACCAACACAAGTAGATAAATAGGTACTGCTGTGGCGGGAAGGTAAATGGCGTTTCCATGCGCCCTGGCTTCTGTCATGGTGTTCCTTTGCACCAGAAGCAGTTTAGTCATGCTGGCCACATGACCTGGAAAGCTATCTGTGGACAAACGCCACCTCCCTCAGCCTGAAAGCGAGATGAGCGCCGCAACCCCACAGTTGCCTTTGACTGGACTTAACCATCCAGGGGTCCTTTATCTTACCCTTCTTGCATTGTTGTAGTCCAGCAACATTGGGAGGGCCATAGCTCCCCCATTCCTGTTAAGCTCTGTTGATTTCCATGAAAACTAAAGGTGTGTGTGTGTGTGTGTTTACTACAATGACAGGATTTTTACATATATATATATTTAGATTTCTTGCTGGGCTTAGTTCTGCTCTCCTTTGCAGCAACATGTTTACTTGGAAGTAAATCCTATTGCGTTCAATGGGGCTTACTCCCCGAGTAAAAATGTCCTATCCAGCATAGGGAGATGTAGCCCGACAGCGCATAACGTGCCACAGTTTCTCCCTCCCTGTTCTTTTAGGATGGCGACTTCAAGGGCCTCGTTCTTCCTTTAATGAGCAGCCCCCAACTGCCGCAGTTTAAGCCTGGGCTGTGTTCCCCCAGTGCAATATATAGTAGACACTGGAATAGATCAAGGTCTCCTGGCATGGAAGAAAAGTTGCATAGAGAGAAAAAGCTTCACTTGGAATCTGCATGCTGAGTTGCTGTTTTCAAGGGACAGGCGTGGGGTGATGAAAGGAGGAGGAAAGTTGGCTGCTGTCCTCGGAGAGCCTTTCTCCTACACCTCCGTCAGCTGATTGGGATGTAGGATGGTGTGATAAACAGTGGAGGAAACAATGAGCCCAATGTTTCCCTGAGCCGCTGCAGCTTGCTCTGCAATTTAAATGGTGTCATTCCAGCAGGCCGGTTACAGTCTAGTGTCTCAGAAAGGGATGGGGGATCCTCCCTGCAGGTTAGGCAGCCGTGCCCTGCTGTACCTTTTCCCTCCTGCGCAGGCTGGGTGGGGAAGGGGGCGTGAGCTGAAGGGCGGTGATGTCAGCGGAGCAATGAAGTAGCCTAAGCAGGTGTTGGCCTGCCTTGCATGAGGTCACTATCTGGCCTTTTCCATTGTGCTAAGCGGAGGGGGGAGGCGCAGGCTTCCTTCCAGCCATGAACTCATTGCAGGTGTCCCCAACCTTTTGGGGGGGCAGGTCCAGGGGGGCGCATATTTAAAAATCTGAGCGGAAACTTGTGGGCATCACAAAAGAACCAATTCACAAAAGGAAAATAGGCAGAATTTTGTACCCGCTGCCTCACATCAAGGACAACACAGGCATGAAAAGCAGGTGACTTTCCCCGGCAAAACAAAATGAAAAAGCCCCTCCAAACTCAATTTTACAAACCAAGGAGACAATAAAAGGTTATGGGATGCCAATGGAGATTTCAGAAGGACTGTGTACAACGTTGGGGACCTAAAGCTCACTGAATGTTAATTGCAACCAGTCTCCCAGAATGGCTTCTGCGTTGTTATTTTTTTAAGTACTCATTTTTCTAGGTGGACGTAAACCTCTAGAAGCAATTCTGCAGAAGCTCTGGAGGACACATGGTTGTGCCTAGGACAGGCGTGAGGAACCTTTGTCCCTCCAGAGGTTGCTGAACTGCAGCTCCCATCGTCCATGGCTGCTGCCCCTGCTGGCTGGGGTTGATGGGAGTTGTAGGTCAGCAACACCTGGAAGGCCAAAAGTTTGATTTTGTTGGTTGACAACAAAAGTCCTATGGGCAGACTTAAGTTAAAACCTTAAAACGTAAATCTAACAGAATAAAAGCAGCAATAGAGAATGGCATCCAGTACAACAAAAATAAAAAGCAGTAAAAATATATATTTACAACTGAAAATGCTATCAGTGAAGTGATTGTGTTAAAAAATAAGAAGCATTCTAGATATTACCTGTCAAATGTCATTTGACTGATAAGGCCATTGGGGTGGAACCATTCTAAGTTATCTGAACAAGTCCCACTGAAAATCCAACCCATTTACTACAAAATCTAAACCAGCAGCAAGCTGCAGTATGGCCATCTTGTTTGCTTCTTTCTCTTCTTTCCATTTTTTTGTTTTTTTGTTCTTATCATTGCTACTCTTTTTATTTTTCTTGGTTCCACCTGCTTTGTTATCTCT
The DNA here is from genome assembly GCF_964106915.1 of Podarcis gaigeae. Classification (NCBI taxonomy): domain Eukaryota; kingdom Metazoa; phylum Chordata; class Lepidosauria; order Squamata; family Lacertidae; genus Podarcis; species Podarcis gaigeae. Next base: position 71,193,875 of record NC_139684.1, read on the forward strand.
GGAGCTACTGACACAAATATACCAACTATCAGGTGTGGCTAATGCACACCCACTGAGGCTGCACATCGCCCTCTTCCAAAGAAGTTTGTTGTTAAAAGTGGAGCGGAGATGCCACCCAAGGTGGGTACAAATGAATGGAGGTATCTCGTCTGACCTGAACTGGCAGCCTCTCTAGCTTTTCACCTCCTTTGCCTTCATCTGATTGCTGGAGCTCCTCACCCCGTCGCCTTTTTTCCATTCCTTCCTTGAAACCTGCTCAGGGTTGCTTTGGCGTTGAAGGCTGTACATGCACAAAAGCACATTTCACTTTGGATTTAATTTACCTCCCTTTGACAAACCAATAGCTAATTCAGATTGAAACCAGCGCTTCACAGACGAATCTGTATTTCTAAAATGGGAGGGATGGAGCAAACATACTGTTCTTGCATCTGTATGTGAAACAGTAATGTACCACTTGGCCATGAAGTTCGTGTCCCAGGTATTCAAACCCTGGTCTCCCGGGTCCTAGACCCATCAGATGTGGGAAGTAGGGTGAGTTTGTCTATGTTTACCTCTCTTTATTGGGAAGCAATTCCTGCTGTTTGAGGAGCTGGGATTTGGAAGTCATTTCAGTTCATCTTGTTACTGTCTATCTGCTGCATATACAACATATACAACATACATTTAAAGCACGTGACATTTATAGCCCGCCTTTCTCTCTTGAGGATCTCAAGGCGGCAAATGTACATGGTTTTCCCCCTCCTTGCTTAATTCCCACAACAGCCCTGTGCGGTAGGTTAGGCTGAGAGCCCCAAGGTCACCCACGAGCTACGTGGCCGAATGGGGATTCAAACTCTGGTCTCCCAGGTCCTAGACCAGCACTTTAACCACAGCGCTACTTTGGCTCTGCTTCAGTCCTTGTCTTGCCAAATGCAAGGTGGTTCTTTAGGGGGAAAAAATTCAGAGGCAATACAAAACACACTCGAGTGAGAAGATTTAAGAATTTATTCTAAACAGCAAGCAATATATACATACCAAGCAAGAACTTCAGTCTGCCACTTGGAAGCCCTCCAGAAGTGGCAAAGTGACTCCTCCAGGTAGCCTGAGGTTGCACAGCCCCATGGCCATCGGTCCGTGCACGAGCTTCTCCGAACTCGGCCCAAAATAATCTGATTTATAGATAGCTAACCTGTTAGATAGATAGCTAACCTGTTAGCCTTGGCTTGCCTGACTGACCACATGCTACTAGCTACGTGCAAAATATTCATTAGCCGCTTCTGCCAATGCCTCACTTTCTTCAAACTATGCCCAACATCAAAAGAAGGTACCCAGCAATATCACTTCCTCCCAACAGATTAGGACTAGGAAATCAAAGGCTGTTCTCAGCCATCATAGTGCTTAACAAAAGATAGGGAAAAGGGAGGTACGGGGCAGGAAGAGGGAAATTGAGTTAGATCACTCGAAATACAAATATATTCCGGAGAGATTGCCCATGCAGTCCTTTATCTACATAACATAAGACAAGTCAACCTGGATCAGACCAAGAATTCATCAAGAACCCTGGTTGGGGACCTCAGACCCAGGGCCATGTGTAGCACTCCAGACCTCTCTATATGTGGTCCTTGCATCAGCCCACCAGCCCTGCTTTTCATCCTCCTAGCGTGTTTTTGTCTAGGGTGGATGGAATGTGCTTTTAAAGTTGGATAATGCCTCTTGCTTGTTTGAATACAGGCTAGAGTAGCACATGAGCATGTGGCACTGTGGGGACGCAGGTGGCGCTGTGGGTTAAACCACAGAGCCTAGGACTTGCTGATCAGAAGGTCGGCGGTTCGAATCCCTGCAACGGGGTGAGCTCCCGTTGCTTGGTCCCTGCTCCTGCCAACCTAGCAGTTCGAAAGCACATCAAAGTGCAAGTAGATAAATAGGTACCGCTCCGGCGGGAAGGTAAACGGCATTTCCGTGCGCTGCTCTGGTTTGCCAGAAGCGGCTTCGTCATGCTGGCCACATGACCCGGAAGCTGTACGCCAGCTCCCTCAGCCAGTAAAGTGAGATGAGCGCCGCAACCCCAGAGTCGGCCATGACTGGACCTAATGGTTGGGGTCCCTTTACCTTTACCTTTAATGCCTCTTGTTTGGATACAGGATAGAGTAGCACATGAGCATGTGGAAAGTAGCCTGCTGAACAAAGGTAGAAATTACATTCCTTGCTCTGTCCATTTTGGTCTCTGGCTCCACCTACCCCTGGCACCTAACCTTCCATCCCCGAAGGTGTCCTAGAAGGAAATACAGACCTTGGGACAAAAAAGGATTCCTAACCCCTGATTTAGGATCTACAGCAGTGGGGAATGAAGCCGACAGTCTTCCCTTGTCTCTTCTCCTTCATGCCTCACAGCTGGTATTTGGGGCTAAACTGCCTCTGCATATGGAGGCGCCATTTGCACATTACGTCTAATACTGACCCCCCCCCAATATAGCTGCCTGCTCTCCATAAATTTGCCTGATCCCATTTGAAAGCTGCAGCCATCACTGCATCTTGCAGCAGCAATTTGCATCAATTAATGACATTACGTTTCAACGTTTAGGGGACTGTCTCTGCCAAACGAGAAAACCTAGAGAGGTTTGTCTGGCATCTGTTTTACTAGCAGCGCCAGGCGAAGGACTCCCCACCCACCCCCTCCACTACCACCGAGCTTTCTGGGTGCAGTTTTAACCCCCTTGGCTAGTCTGTGCTTCTTTTATGATTATCTGGCTTTTAGCTTATTTTACTGCTTTGTTTTGATGCTTTTAAGTCTTCTGCTCCTTTTGCTAACTGCCATGGGAACAGGATACAGAAGTAGCATAAAAACAGTGTTTTATTTTTTTAAAAAAACCAAGAAATGGGCTAGCGGTAGAGAGAAAATCCTGCTTGTTTTTTCTTCAGGGAAGGGAGAAGTCTTGGAACGGTGTATACCTGGAACGGCAACACACCTGTTATCCAAAAGAGTTGAGAGCAGCATTCCAGCCTTTTGATGTAATCCAGAAGACGCTTTGGCACAGTCCACACCCTTTCCCAAGCTCAATAGTCTGACTATGAGCTACCCTATTCTTCTGAATGCTTAGATCCCACTGGAGCAGCACTGATCTCATGGGGTAACTGCCCCACCTAACACCAGAGGCAGCTGAACAAGCAGTCGGACTCCTTGCGGAAAATTGTGCTGCAGCTCTTTTGAGAATATGTGCGTGGCAAGGTTCTGACTGATGGAAACAGCACGCGAGCTTTGCGTTCAAGAAGGTTGCAATATGGCATTATTTAAAAGTGTGTGGCCTAGTGGTTAGAGCATTGGACTAGGGAGACCAGGGTTTGAATCTCCACTCATCCACAAAGTCCCTGGGTGTCTCTCCACTTAACCTGCCTCACAGGGTTGCTGTGAGGAGAAAATGGAGGAGGGGAACCCTCTGTCACCCTGAGCTCCTTGGAGGAGAGATGGGATATTCGTATGAGAATAAGCTGCTTCTAGCTATTTGTTTTATAAAAATAATAATTTAAATGCATTTTTCTTAAATCAAAATGGAACATTCCCTACAAACTGGAAACAACTCTGCACATTTTTTAAATATTATTTTTATGGTCAGGCCATGCCCCACTACTCCAATATTCTGGGTTTCAAAATGCATTATATAGCCTCATAAAGTTGGGTGGGGGAAGAGTCTCTGTCCTCAAGTAGAACCAATTAAGTTACCCAGCTACCAAGATCAATAAGTGTTAGCCTATAATGCCCTAAATGGCTTGGAACCCCAGTCCTGAAAGGAGTAACTCCCCAGCCATCTTAGGCCCTACAATGGACAGAAGAGGACCTCTGGCTGCTGCCCACTTAGTATTGACCCATGACAGGGCCTTCTCGGTGGTGGTTCCCCATTTGTGGAATGGCCTCCCTGGAGCAGCGAATCTGTCTCCTTTGGTATTGGCTTTCAGGAGAAATTTATGGACATTCCAGTTTATGCAGATCTTTGATTATCAGCTATTGCAGTATCTATCCACTACTGCAATTGGTTTTAGATGTTTTTAAAATAGTTTTAAAAATGCTTTAAATATGTGCACAACATTATGTTTATAATGTGTTGTATTACTATTCTGAGATTCCTTCCAGTAGCACCTTAAAGACCAACTAAGTTAGTTCTTGGTATGAGCTTTCGTGTTCATGCACACGAAAGCTCATACCAAGAACTAACCTAGTTGGTCTTTAAGGTGCTACTGGAAGGAATTTTTTTGTTTTGACTATGGCAGACCAACACGGCTACCTATCTGTATTCTGAGATTGATTTCCTTTGGGAGGAAGGGTGGGATACAAGTTGAGTAATAAAGTAGTGATGTTTGTCCCCCTCCCAAACATATGCAGACAGAACATAGTTCATAGAACACGCTTTTATCATCTCCTTGGGCTAGGGAAAAAATATCCCCTCCCCTTTAACATATTCCCTGCCCCTGCTGCTTCTCAACTCTAAATTATCCTCTCCCCAGGCTGCTTTTTCACTTTAAAAAATTGTGTTGGGGCTTCACAGCTGCATTCATTTGCAGGTAATGTATAATTAGCCCCTTCTAAATAAATATACTTAAGGTCAGGGGCACATCCTAAGGATTTCAATAAGAACGTTTTAAGTATACACTGACAATTCTCCCAGTTGAAACTGAGAGCAGCTAACAGTGCCAAAAGATTGGAACTTTTGTGCTTATTATACCACAGATGTTAATTTTGTAAATTACTTTTCAGGGAAACAAAACAGCTTTACTAGTCTCACATCAATTAGCCTAATAAAGGCCTTGAGCAGGAAGCTGGGCTGCTATCCCTTCTGCTTCAAAGGTGATTTGGCATTTGAAAGGTGTGTCTCCCTAACCCAATCCCACGGCTTGCTATAGGAGGCGACATTGTATGCTCAGCAAGAAAAGTGTGCTTGTGGTGGGAAGAGATGACTGCTGCATGTAAACTGCAAAGCGTTGAAAAGGTAGAAGTGCATTAGAATGCCATTTAGTGTATCTTTCAGCTGGTTCCTACACTTGTGGACCAAACACCATGGAGAGAAGTTCAAGCAAGTCAGAAGGCCAGATCCTGCAGGCCTGTTTTATATTACAGTACTTTCCAACCAAGGTTATTATTACATTCACCTGTGAGTCAAGTGTTGACCAGTTGTGTGGTCTACATGTCAAGATCCCAAGCTGCATATTGAAAAAGCTGAACCACAAGACTCTTATTTGTGAAAGCCTCCAATTCTTGTTCCTCTATAGAGTCCCTTCTTTCCAACTACCTTTGCTTATAAAGAAGCAAAATTTGCTGTGTTAGTTCTCTCCCAGAGATTTGTATTAGAGGTGCGAAATATTTCTCAAAATGGTGACTTGAGGGAAATACAGTCATACCTCATATTACATCCTCTTCATATTACGTTCTTTCAGGTTACGTCCCGCGGCGACCCGGAAGTACCAGAAAGGGTTACTTCCGTGTTTCGCTACTCGCGCATGCGCAGAAGTGGCGAATCACAACCCGCACTGCTGCGGGTTGCATTCTTTTCATGTTGCGAATGGGCCTCCGGAACAGATTCCTTTCGCAACCAGAGGTACCAGTGTGCCTGTACTGTTGAGAAACTACAGGAATTCTGCAGTAGGTGGAGGTGTGAATCTGTCGCTTTAGCATGCTATGTCCCATTAAATCAAAGCGGGGTGATTTGTGACCCTCCAGGTACTGCTGGACTACAAATCCCATCAGCCCAGCCAGCTTGGCCAATGAGACAGGGATTATGGGGTTGTAGTCAGATAACGTCCGGAGGGGAACAGGTCCTGCAGTAAATGAATGAGATAAGTGTTTTTACATCTTTTGGAGCAGACCTCCTGGGCTTCCTGTATCCCTTCCCCAGTTGGCATTCTGGATTCTCCTGCTTTGTGAAGTAAACCCCCCAGGTCCTTTGCAAGCAGTGCTACATAAAGGGAGAAGCTGCTGAAGCAGCTAAGCATGCTGGGTATGTGCTGTCTCTTCCATCAATCCATCACCTGGTCCTTGCAGGGTCGGTCCAGTGAGCTCAGGGTTCTGCCTTGGGCTGAGGAAGGGCAAGCAAGTATCTGCATGTTGCCAGGTGCAACAGGGATGCTTCCACTTGCGCTGAAAGGCAGCATAAGCATTTTAAATACCGTAAATTAAAATAATGCTTTGTGAACATTTCCAAACTCTTTTATTAGGTCATGTCACTGACACACACCATATATTTAAAGTGCATGGCTTCCCCCTCCCCAAGGCTCCCGGGAGCCATAGAGCTACGATTCCCACCAACACCCTTCACAAATTACAGTTCCCAGGATTATATCAGGCTAGAAGGCAAAGCCAGGAGGAAGGGAAGGAAGCAAGCGAATGTGGGTTGCAGGAAACGGTGTTAGGGACATAAAAGTGGAGAGTGGTGGTGTTTTTTGTAAAGAGATTTTATTGCATTTTAGAATATATACAAAAACCAGAAGAACTGACGATAACTGACAAAAAAACCCATCAGCACATAGAATATGTACATTTACTTCTGCGGCTTAAGTAACAAAGTCCAATTCATGAAAGAAAAATGAAAAGTTGTCTTCACGGTTTAAAGAAACAACACCCAGAGAATACATTTAGTGTTATTTGACAGTCAAGTGAAGTTCAGATTTGGCAGGCTTGTGTCCATGTTTGTCTTCAAAATGAAGGTTGTCCTGCCTATGTGACTAAGGAATGAATGCCAAATGATACAAAAAATGTCTGGATTTGTGGAAATCTCAAATTATAGCGTACTTTCCCCTATGCTAGTTTTATTCCACTGCGAGTGGTGAAAGCGGAGACCGCCGACCCTATGCAATTTCTTTTCTCTGAATTGTTGGTGAGGAGGGTCCCTAACCATCATCCGATGTAAACACCACAAACCTCAAAGAGTGCTCACGTTACAAAGATCTGTTAACGCGCGCTCTCTTTCAAAGGGAAACAAGGACTCAACATTTCTTCCAACGGTGTATTTTCGGCTCACCATCGTTTTGCCTCTTCCGTGTATAAAGGTAACGTCTGAAATGGGGCCGGGCAGCACCGACCAACGGGAAGAGAAACGATGTGCTTTCCCCCCTCCTCCCCCATCTAACCACCTGTCCCCAATTCAGACGTTACCGTTACACCTCCCTCCCACTTTGCAGCGTCGCAGCAGGGCCGTCGTTCAACGTGGGAACGGGCTGGACCGGAGCTCAAAGCCGGGGAAACGCCGAGAGAACCTTCCCGGTTCCCTCCTTTCCAGAATAGAATCCTGATGGCCTGGATGATCCAGACACGCCTTTCCCCGCTGAGCCGCGCCTCCGCCCATCGGTTCCCACGTGAGCCTCGAGGCTAGGCGAGCGCCAGGCCACGCCCCTTTTCAGTGGCCCCGCCCACTCGGGCGCTTCGCGGGGCTTCCCGCTCCGTCCCGAAGGCTCTTCTGCGTTCCAGCGGCTTCCAGGGGGCGGAGCCGGCCGGGTATAAAAGGCGCCGCGGCGGGCCGGGCAGGGCGTGCGCTCCCCTGGCCGCGATCTGTGTTCTGCGCGTCTCCGGCTGCTCGCCCGCCTTCGCCTCTCCGCGCAATGGACATCGCCATCCACCACCCATGGATGCGGCGCCCCATGGGCTTCCCTTCGGCCTTCCCGTCGCTCTTCCCGCCGCGTCTTTTCGATCAGAGGTTCGGCGAAGGGCTCTTCGAGAGCGACTTGTTCCCGGCCACGCTCAGCCCCTATTACATGCGCACGCCCAGCCTGCAGATGCCTGCGATGCCGCAGATGCCGCAGATGCCGGACACGGGGCTTTCGGAGGTAGGTACGCCTTGCGTTAAGTTGTGGACGCGTCTGGGGCTTTTGTGCGGAACTGCACCAGAAAAGAAAAGAAAAGATAACGGGAAAAGTTAGTTTTCTAATCCCCCCCAATGTATGTCGTGATGCCTCTGGCCATGTGCAGAGTACTTTTTGGGCCGAGCAACAGCGCAGCAGGCCCCCCCGCCTAACCGGAGGCTGCTGAGGGGGGTTGCTTGGGATTAAAAGGGAGCAGAAATGCCCGAAGATGGGTAGGGCTCGGTGTCTGGACCTGCGTCGTGGGAATGGGTGTGCCTGCGTGTCGGGAATGTGACGCTTCCTGCGGGGAAACGGACCCGAAAGTAGTGGTGCTGCTGTTGCCAATTGGTGAAGGTGTGCGCTTGAAAGAGGAAAGGGTGCCAAGGGGCTGGCAGGCTGTGCTTACCTATTATGGTAACATTCTTCAGCCGCCCCAGCTGGCCCTATGGGGGAGCAGGGGGGAGACAATGCCAGCTGGGTTGTCTTGCCCTGCGGGGAAGGGGCTGGCATGCAGGACTCAACCCGCCCCCCGCCCTCTGGACTCTTGCTATACAGAAGACGCACTGTCTTGCTGGCTCCCTGCCCACAGCTGCCTGGAGTTACTTACCAGCATGGGGGCATAAAAGGTGGCCTTGCCCCAGATCAGATTATTTGTCTGTTTAGCCCAGCACCACCTGCTCTGACCGGCAGTGACTCTCCAGGGTCCCCAGGGAGATCATTTCCCCACGTTGCCGCCAGATACCTGATCCCGAACTGGAGGAGTTGGGAACTGAATCTTGGACCTCCTCCATCACCCCAGATAGTTGCTGCCTATATTAGAGATGCTTCCTCGCTCAGTCGGACATTGGCTGTTGTTTCTGCTGTCCACACTGGTGGGGAATCCCAATAATTTCCCCCACCCCCAAGTCCCTTCTGCTTGTGGTTAGAATGGGGGGGGGGGTTGAACCAGGGTCCTTCTCTGCATGCAAAGGAGCTGTAGTCATCAGCTCCATAAATAATAATGACTAAATAATATGTAATCGGACCTGGGAAACGAGGGGTTCTTTTAAGGGCTGTGGCATTAACACCCAACTGTTAGAATTCATCCTTGGGGAGATTTCAGCGCAGCCTTGCACTGCTGCTGCTGCTGCCGCCACTTAACTCCCCATGCATGACTGGCATACTTGGGCTTTTTTTGTCTTGCGCCTGCTTTTTCCAATGTGCTTCATCACACCCCTTGGCAGGGAGATTGCTCCTGTGTTCTTGGCGCACTGGCTCTAAATATACAGCGGTCCTACCTAGAAGACCCTGAGGAATAGCTCAGTCGGTAGTGCCTGAAACTCTTCAGTCTTGGGTTCGAGTCCCACACTGGGCAAAAGATTCTTGCATTACAGGGAGTTGGACTGGATAACCCTTGTGGCCCAACTCTACAATTCTACGATATTCTTAGCTAGCTACAAAAGGGTGTAAAATACAGAGCATTCTCGCCCATATTATAAAGGGTTGTGTTTAGCTTGGAGGGGTTGTTGCCGTGTTGGTTTCTGTAACTGCTACCCTGTGCTCATAAAGTGGCTTCATGGTGGCTCTAACTTATTATTTAACAATTAAAATGGCTAATTTCTTTCCTAAACACTGTGCATATATTAAGATAATATCAGAGGCAGGGAACTTTGGTCAGCCCAATGACACACTTCCCTTCTGGACAACCTTTTGTGTTGGTAGGCGAGAATGAGCAGAGCAGCGAATGTGAATTCTGCCTTATGCAGTCAGCTAGTCTCTGCACACCCTGGCATACCTGTTTGGTCCTCCATCCAGACAAATGAGAAGCCTCAGCAGAATTCAATAACGTATTCCACCCAGGCACAAACCCTCAAAGAGGGTGTGGTCTTGGAAGAAGCGTGTGATCTGGGTAGAGTTTCGGGGCCAGATACAGACCTGGAGGGCAGCATTTGGCCCCTGGGCCTGGGCATTTGATCCCTGGATTAAGACAGTTGCTTCTCACAGTCTGGTAATGCATGATATAAAAGGAAGAAGGAATGGTGAGGGAAGAGGAAAGCAAGCTCTGCGCTTTGGCTGCGTATGTTATTAGAGCACTTACTTTCTTCCCCAGGCTTTTGATGGACTGCGGTGGTGTTTGCTATTAGTTATGCTTCTGTTATTGGGGATGTCCGTCCCCCTCCCCCCCGTAGACGTGTTTTTATTATAATGTACAGTGGTACCTCAGATTACAGACGCTTCAGGTTACAGACTCCGCTAACCCAGAAATAGTATGTCGGGTTAAGAACTTTGCTTCAGGATGAGAACAGAAATCACGCGGTGGCAGCAGTGGGAGGCCCCATTAGCTAAAGTGGTACCTCAGGTTAAGAACAGTTTCAGGTTAAGAACGGACCTTAACCCGAGGTACCACTGTGCTTGTTTATTGTGCTCTCAGTATCTATTTTTTGGGAGACTTTGTTCAGCCGGCAACTAACAAGTTCAATGAGTTATAATAGTCATTGCTAAATATGCCCAGTGGTGTTAGTGCCTACCCTGTGGCTTGTTGAAGAAAGCAGTAAAAGGTTGTTTACTTGTCCACAACAGCACCCCTGTGGGCAGGGGCAGCTGGCCTGCAGAAATTGCTGTCTGTTGAATCCAGTTTTTACTTTGTTTCCCCCCCCTTCCACCCAGGTGAAGATGGACAAAGACAAGTTCTCTGTGTTGTTGGATGTGAAGCATTTTTCACCTGAAGAGATGAGTGTGAAGGTGATTGGGGACTACATCGAAGTTCATGCCAAGCATGAGGAACGGCCGGTATGTAGCTTCATGGGTTCTTTGTGGGGTGACCCTGACCTAAAAGATCCCTGTGGTGGCCGTAGGCCAGTGTTCTTCAACCTTGGGAGTTGTCGTTCAGCAAAATCTGGGGACCTGCCATCCTTGAGCTGCCATCAGCTAAGCTGCCTGGGAATGATAGGGTTTGTGGTTCAGCAACTTCCAAGACCCGAGGTTGAAGAACACTGGCATATCCAAAAGCAGAAAGTTAAAGCTGCCATCCTAAGTCAACCCCGGAAGCAAATCCTACTGAACTCCGGAGTCCTCTTAGTCTGTACGCAGGGATTTGGAAACCTCAGTAGCTGGAACTGCCTGGAAAAACATCTGTTGCTGCACCACCAGTGTCCAGAGCACAATCCGTGGCCCTCCAGAGGTTGTTGGAATTGCAGCTTGCATTGGTCCCAACCAACAGGGTTTATGGCCAGGGGTGCAGGGAATTGTAGTTCAGCAACATCTGGAAGGGCCACAGATCCCGCCCTCCCCCCCCCATAAGCCCTGCCTGAAATGTGCAAAAACTACATGCATCTGTAAATAGAAGACATCTGAAGGCAGCCCTGTTTAGGGAAGCTTTTAATGTTTAATAATTGTATTTTAATATTCTGTTGGAAGCCGCCTAGAGTGGGCGGGTTATAAATAATAAATTATTATTATTATTATTATTATTATTATTATTATTATTATTTTATTACTATTAATAAGGCATGTGTTGCTTCCTGAACTTCCTGTTTGAGTTGCCTTGGGCAGGCAATATAAAGCAACTAACCAATTTAATAAATAAAATAACTTTGGAACTCCCTGCCTGTTGACGTCAAGGAGGCGCCTTCACTGCACTCTCTTTCAGTGGCTGCTAAAAACATTCCTGTTGAAACAAGCTTACCTAGATACTTAGAAAGCTGAGGCGATTTCAGTGTTTTAGTATTTTATCTCTAGAAGTAGGGTTCTAAAATTTTACTTGGGGTTACTGGTTTATCTCTCCTGCTTTGACCTTTTAAAAAATCAAACGGTGTATACATTTCGTGAAATAAATACATAAATTTCTTTGTGAGAGTGCTGGTTTCTGGACCCCCTTTAGTCACTTGCCTGTTTTTGCGTCTCCACTGTTTACAGGATGAGCACGGCTACATCTCCCGGGAGTTCCATCGCCGCTACATGATCCCCAAGGGTGTTGACCCCGCAGCCATCACCTCGGCCCTGTCTCCCGACGGGGTGCTATCCATCACGGCACCGACTACCCAGGCTCTTCCCGGAGTGGAGCGCAGCATCCCCATCAGCCGCCAGGAAAAGCCTGCCGTCACCGGAAAGTAACAGGGTAGCAGCCTAGCTTGGCTTTTTGCTCTCCGTTTTTACCGGAAGCTAGCAAGCATCTGAGGCCTGCTCTCCCCTCGCTAGTAGCTGCAAGGGCTGCTCACTCTTCACAGAAGTGACATTCCCCTCTGCCCCCTCCCTGCTGAGGTTCTGGCAGCAGAGACTATATATTGCCTCTAGGGTGGTGATCCTTTAGTGCAATTTCCCTACACTCCAGTAGGACCTTCCTGGAGTAGAGATTGGGCCCTTTCTTCTTCTGGCTAGGAGTACCCTTCTGTTGCAGGCTTACTCTGTGCACCACTGTTTATGCCAGACTCCTTGCTTTGTATAAATACAGATGCCACTTGGGTACATGTACTTGCTTAAAAAACAGATGTCACATTGATACTTGCTAATAAACATGGTGTTTCTGCCTTCTGAGTGTGTGATTGCATTCTGGACGTGGGAGGGCAATGAACCTTAAGGCTGCACCAGCAGGGAAGGTGGGTGGTAGCAAGTTTCCACATCACTGACCATGGCATTGACTGCTGTATTCCAGATTAGAGCATAAGAGCATGGCAGGATCAAGCCTATCCAGCAGCATATTCCTTCAAGTGGACATCTTGGAAGTGAAGGAGCAAGACATGGGCATAAACGCCCTCTCCCTAGGAAATCCATAAAACACTCTAAAAAGGATAGTTATTTTGCAGAAGCCATGCTGATTCTTCTCTAGCAAAGCTTGTTCTTCTATTTTTTTCAGTGCTTTCCACCAGTTTTCCCAGGACAGATGTCGGGCTAACTGGTCTGCAACAGCCCAAATCCCAATATATTTCCCAAATACTTAACCTTACACTAGCCACTTTCCACTCTTCGGGTACAAAGGCTGATTATTAGCGACAAGCTGCATGTTGTTGTTAGATCAGCAGTTTTGCATTTCATTTCTCTTAAGAATGCTCTGAGGGCTGTCTGGACCCGATGACTTCTTTTGAATTGGTTGAGGATGCCTAGAGCATCATTGTGTGATGCCAATATTTGCAGTAGGACCTGGCAATAGGATTTGGTTGTTAAACCCCTGGGAATTGTAGCTCTGTGAGGGGAATAGGAGTCTCCTAACAACTCTCGGTACCCTTAGCAAATTGCCCTTCCTATAATTCTTTGGGGGAAGCTATGATTATTCAAAGGGCAAAGTGCAGATGGGGCCTAACTTAGACCATTAATTTGAATGCGTCTACTCTCAGCAGAAGGATGCGGGTGGCACTGTGGGTTAATCCATAGAGCCTGGGACCTACCAATCAGAAGGTCGGCAGTTTGAATCCCCGCAACGGGGTGAGCTCCCATTGCTTGGTCCCTGCTCCTGTCAACCTAGCAGTTCGAAAGCACATCAAAGTGCAAGTATATAAATAGGTACCGCGCCAGCGGGAAGGTAAACGCTGCTCTGGTTTGCTAGTCATGCTGGCCACATGACCCGGAAGCTGTACGCTGGCTCCCTTGGCCAATAAAGCGAGATGAGCGCTGCAACCCCCGAGTCTGCCACGGCTGGACTAATGGTCAGGGGTCCCTTTACCTTTACTCTCAGCAGAGCTTATCTCACACTCTGGCTTATGTAGCACCATGAAGCTGTGTTTTGTGCAGCTGCAGCCATGTGAACCTGAAGCTTAACAGACTCACTTTAATTACCCCTCAATGCCCAGAACAAAGGCCTATTGCCTCCGTCCTAATTGCCATTCAAGCTTCTGATTTTGAAACTGTAATTACAAAACAGCTTTGCATGCAGTGTTTAAGACGCGCGAATCCTTCCACATTTCCAGATGTCTCCGCATGTATAGGCAAGTATCAAACGTGCTTAAAATGTACCGTGTCTTAACATCTGTGGGCACTGTAGTCCCGGCAGAGACACGCAATACGCATTCCACAAACGACAGAAACTTGGCGGGCTGCCTAATCCGTTGTGCCGATGGATTAAATATATTTATTTTTGCAGAGAAGTCTTGTGGTGTTAGGCTTTCGCAGCAAAACAGTCATGTCAGTTGGCATGTCTTAACAAATTGGTCATGGCAGAAGTTTTTTGCTGGCTACAGTACCAACTTTATTGGGTGCATCTGATACTGGAACATTCTGCTGAGGGGCAGCTCCCTGCTTCTGTCTGGATGGCTATTACAGGTACTGGGTATGACAGGGATCTCCTAGGTGTGGCCTTATTTCAGCCATGGAAATAAGTGTTGGAAACATGCCCTGGGAAGGCCACCAACTTCCCAAGTCTTCAGAGCATCTCTCCGGTGTTCCTCCCTGGCTGTAAATCACCCTCAGTCCAGAGAGACCAGTGATAAGCGACCCTTCTCTTCTGAGAAGAGCACACTAGTCTTCTGGTACAGTGGTAGTAAAGGTAAAGGGACCCCTGACCATTAGGTCCAGTCGCGAATGACTCTGGGGTTACGGCGCTCGTCTCCCTTTATTGGCTGAGGGAGCCGGCGTACAGCTTCCGGGTCATGTGGCCAGCATGACTAAGCCGCTTCTGGCGAACCAGAGCAGCACACGGAAACACTGTTTACCTTCCCGCCGGAGTGGTACCTATTTATCTACTTGCACTTTGACATGCTTTCGAACTGCTAGATTGGCAGGAGCAGGGACTGAGCAACGGGAGCTCACCTCGTCGCAGGGATTTGAACCGCCGACCTTCTGATCGGCAAGCCCTAGGCTCTGCGGTTTAACCCACAGCGCCACCCGTGTCCCTGATACAGTGGTACCTCGGGTTAAGTACTTAATTCATTCCGGAGGTCCGTTCTCAACCTGAAACTGTTCTTAACCTGAAGAACCACTTTAGTTAATGGGGCCTCCTGCTCCGCCGCACAATTTCTGTTCTCATCCTGAAGCAAAGTTCTTAACCCAAGGTACTATTTCTGGGTTAGTGGAGTCTGTAACCTGAAGCGCATTTAACCTGAGTTACCACTGTATTTCATGGCAGAAGAAAGATTCGTTGTTCTAAAACTACTTTATTTACAGTCTATGTTCAAAGGCTCCATCAGCACGTCTGTGCTCTTTGAACACCAGTACAAAAAACTGTGACACATACAGAAGTGAAACTAACTTCCAACAGTACAGGAAGAGATAATACAGATTTCCTTTTTCATGCTCTCTCAGACACTCACATGATGTCCACAAAACATAGTACAATAGTACCACTCGCTGGAGCAGCTCAGATAAATAAAAATCCTAACAATAAGTTCCCCAGAGTTACCAGGTTGCAAAATTTTACTACTCTCTTTGCCCTTGCAGATGAGGGACAGAATCTGCTTCAATGGCTGCCTGCTACATTTCTATGCCCTTGTACTGAGGAGTGGGCTTTCTTGTCAGTCCACTCACTTTCTCTAGTAAGCATGGAGGAGAAAGTGTTCCACCTCTTTGGCCTGCCTGCCTCTAACTCCTTGCCTCCCTGTGGCGAGTAGTCTAGTATTTAAACAGCCTAGCACGGCACCCTTAGACTTGTTGTTGTTGTTTAGTCGTGTCCAACTCTTCATGACCCCATAGACCAGAGCATGCCAGGCACTCCTATCTTCCACTGCCTCCCGCAGTTTAGTCAAACTCATGCTGGTAGCTTTGAGAACACCATCCAACCATCTCGTCCTCCATCGTCCCCTTCTCCTTGTGCCCTCCATCTTTCCCAACATCAGGGTCTTTTCCAGGGAGTCTTCTCTTCTCATGAGGTGGCCAAAGTATTGGAGCCTCAGCTTCAGGATCTGTCCTTCCAGCGAGCGCTCAGGGCTGATTACCTGAAGAATGGAGAGGTTTGATCTTCTTGCAGTCCATGGGACTCTCAAGAGTCTCCTCCAGCACCATAATTCAAAAGCATCAATTCTTCGGCGATCAGCCTTCTTTATGGTCCAGCTCTCACTTCCATACATCACTACTGGACCCTTAGACTAACATCTGTTAATTTGCTTAGTTTGTACTGACTTCGCCATGATGGTCAAGAAGACAGGGCATTGAAGCTCTAATCTCTGCAGGTGGAAAGAATCTCTTCCTTAGCTCAAGGGCCACATTAAACTTCCGGGGGCCATATTGTCATTTTTTTAAGAGGGGCTTTACATGCAGGCCGCCTACAGCCTCCCAGATAAAGCTCTACCACTTTGTCCCAGGTTTCTGTGTTAGTGCTGCAAAGGATGGTATTATTTTTTTTAACACTGCTAAACTAGATGGTAATCTTTATTGATGGAAGAGGAAGTGTTGTAGATTTTCCCAAGCAATTTGAGGAGGAAACACAAGACTTCATGCACTTCCCACAACCAAGATATAATCGGTTGGTTCAGCCAGGCTAGCTCTCTGTACATAAGCCAGTAAGTGAGCAAATCTAGATGCAAAGGTGGGCAGAAAAGTGAAAATAAAATTTAACTTTGTCTAGAAGGCTAGCTTCTACATCTACACTCATGCTCTCTTGGCCACATGGCCCTCCCAAGTTTTTTCCAGGGACAATTCCTGGATTTACGGAAGCCGTCCCGGTTTCTGATTTGATCCCAGAATGTCCCACTTTCCTTGGGACGTCCCTATTTTCATCAGAGAAATGTTGAAGGGAATGGAGTTATGTGACCCCCGAGCCAAGGAGATAAGTAGCTATACAACCTTTAGAAGATATCTGAAGGCAGCCCTGTATAGGTTTTTAATGTTAAATGTTATGTATGTATGTATGTATGTATGTATGTATGTATGTATGTATAGGAAGCTGCCCAGAGTGGCTGGGGCAACCTAGTCAGATAGGCTGGGTAGTATTTTATTTTATTATTTTTATTATTATTGAAATGTTGGAGGGTATGCCCTACTCCTGCACCCTGGCACGCAGCAGGTATCAGAGTGCAAGGATGTATTCTAGCCAGGCAAGAAGGATGAGAAGCAGGCTAGTTAAGGCGTGTAGCTGGAGGGAAAGAGGATGTGACTTCGCAGTGTCCCCTGGCCCAGGTACAGATATTTGGAGGCTTAAAAACAACAGGGCTTTCTTGCCTACTAACAAAGGAGGTGGAGGTGTGGGCTGTGGCTCCGCCAAGCAAACATGACAAATCTTTCACACTTGACTTTTCTTTCTAGCGCCACTGTGTCCTAAGAAACAGACTTTTTCAGCGAAGGCAGTGACCACAAAATAGCAAATAAAGAGAACAACACTCGAGCAGAGTCAAGAGTACCATTACAGCTAGTTTGGACAGAAAACCCTCTGCACCAGCGTGTAACTCCTAAAGAACGGAATAAAAAGGGACACATTCTTCAAGTTGTCAGTGCTTGCCTGTGTTAAAACTTAATGAGCTTTGGTTGATAAAGCAAGTTAAAAGAAGAAGAAAAAAGCTGGCAGCCACCCAAACGGAAAACCACAAGTTTCCTCTGCTTTGCCTTTTCCAAAAGCAGAGGTTGCCAATGTGGTGCCCGCAGAGTCTCCCCGCCCTATTGAAATTAGGCTTGAAAGAAGTGCGCTATTGTAGCCAAGAGAAAATAAGTTGTAGTGTCTCTGATTTGCAGTATCTCTGCTTTGCAAATGTGCCTACTGGCCCAGAAAACACTGGCAACCCTTGCCCTTATTGCACTGTGATCTGCTACATGAATACAGGGATATTTCTGCAGGACAAGCTGGCTGTGGATTCATAAAATCCTAGATCATCCCTGCTTATTCACACAAGTTTTTTTTTGCAGCCTCTACATATCGTCGCCTTCAAAATACCATTCCGCTCCCCCGCTCCCCCATGTAATCTGGATTTACCGTTTTTTTTGCTCTATAAGACTCACTTTTTCCCTCCTAAAAAGTAAGGGGAAATGTGTGTGCATCTTATGGAGCGAATGCAGGCTGCGCAGCTATCCCAGAAGCCAGAATAGCAAGAGGGATTGCTGCTTTCGCTGCGCAGTGATCCCTCTTGTTGTTCTGGCTTCTGAGATTCAGAATATGTTTTTCTTGTTTTCCTCCTCCAAAAACTAGGCACATTACTTTTGCTTACTGAATTTCCCACAGAAACATTAAACCCACATTAAATGGGGGAATCTGGGGGTGATGTTTTGAAGGGGGAGGTCATTTGGACGCTGCACAAAATTCCTGGAGCGGTGGAGCATCTGCTTTGCTTGCAGAAGGTCCTGGGTTCAAACGCCGACTTCGTCAGGGAGGGCTGGGAAAGAATCACTGCCTCAAAAACCATGGAGGGTTGCTGCCAGCCAGAGTAGACAGTATTGAACTGGATGGACCAATGGTCTGGCTCAGAGGCACTGACTTGTGTTCCAGATTGTGGGTGCCCAGTGGCACACATGCATTTTACGCGACATCATGATAATAGTTGCCCATTGTCTGCACTTCTGGAAGCAACTGGAACTGCACTTCTGGAAGCACTTCTGGAAGCAACAGAGTTTGGTTCCGAAAGGCTTTCCCCGCTGGGTTACTTAGTGGCATGTGTCTCTTTTGTTTTAATTCAAATGCACCTGCTGTTTACTCTTTATTGTGCATTGCCTTGAACCACAGTGCAGAAGGCGATTAATAATAATACAATGGTACCTCGGGTTACATACGCTTCAGGTTACAGACTCCGCTAACCCAGAAATAGTGCTTCAGGTTAAGAACTTTGCTTCAGGATGAGAACAGAAATCGGGCTCCGGTGGCGCGGCGGCAGCAGGAGGCCCCATTAGCTAAAGTGGTGCTTCAGGTTAAGAACAGTTTCAGGTTAAGAATGGATCTCCGGAACGAATTAAGTACTTAACCTGAGGTACCACTGTAACATGATGATGTTGATGCACTAGCTACAAGGCATTGGACTGTCCCCACCGTGTAATCTTATAACTTAAGTTCTTCTCCTGGTATCCTGGTCACCTTCGCTGCTATGACACAGCAGTTCTCGTGACTCTTCTCAGCAAGGCCAAGACAGAAAGATCCACGGTCTCAAGAGTGCGTTGGCTTTGGACGTGGGAAAACGCCAGGGGAAATATTTGCTCAGTCATGGAGCCTGTTGGCTGGCAGCCTAACTTCAGAGGTAAACTGAGAACCCCATGTAAGCTATCTCCAGCTGCTTGGAGTAAGGGTAGGATACACAATTGTCTAATAGTCTATATATATATATCTGTGTGTGTGTGTGTGTGTGTGCGTGTGCGTGTGTGTGAGAGCTGATTTCAGCTTCGTCACATTCAAGAATAGGGATAAGTTCCCCACCCGCCTGAGGGCTATATTTTCCAGAATTTTCCAGACATTGCGGGATTCGGCTGTCGGAAACAGTGTCTGGGCAGAAATTGCTTAAACATCCGGGGAAATCCAGACATACGGCAAACCCATGTCGGAAGTGTAGATTTCGGCAAATTTCCTTAAAAATAGCTTTGAAACTTCTTTTTCTTGTTGAGATCTTGTGAAAATAGCTCAATGACTTTTGTGTCCGGATTTTCTCTTTTTGAAATACGGCAACCCTATTGTATTCCCTTCTGGACAACTTCCCAGAGGTCACATGACAGTGGTGGGTGGGGCCAGAAGCACATACCCTCCAATTGAAACCCTGGAGAATCAACTGCCAGTCAGGGAGCCACTGAGCTAGAATGGACCACTGATCTCTGTTGAAGGCAGATTCCCATGTTACTATGGCATTAATGGACCTAA
Source organism: Podarcis gaigeae (assembly GCF_964106915.1). NCBI lineage: Eukaryota > Metazoa > Chordata > Lepidosauria > Squamata > Lacertidae > Podarcis > Podarcis gaigeae. The sequence goes on from NC_139684.1 coordinate 71,213,340, forward strand.
GTTAGTGATGTCCATTCACGTCTATGAGGCTACACTGCTTAATAGTGGATGCAACCCAGTATGTCTTTCCTCACTTCAGTTAAGTGGATGAAACAAAGACAGCTGTGGGCTTGAGTGCGAAAGGAGTGTGAGCTCAGTTCAGTTCTGGAGACAAATTCCTAGGCGAAAGATGTGAGCCTTGTTCTTTAATCCTGACTGTATGTTGTTTGCACCTGGTTCTGGTTGGCAGATCTCGAGGTTCTAGTGAAAAACGAAATTGACCCAACAGTTTGGATAGTTTGTGCATGCCTGATTTGCAGGAGAGCTGCAACTTGCACCCATTTAACCTGCGCACATTCAGCTTTACGCACTTGGCAATAATAAAATAAAATAAAAATAAGGATGCAGGCATCTGGGAAAAAACACATTGGCAATCCCACTTGCCGTTGCACCCAAAGGGCTTTGACGATGCATGATTTTGGCTTTGTGCTCTATCCCTGGAACATAAGTTGAGAGTCAACTGTAGTAGACAATACTACCTAGCAGAGCAAGGCTTCGGTGTGGTATGAAGTCCTTCCAAAGGAGCTGACCAGTGAAGGAGAGGGGCAACAATAGTTCTGCGTAGGAAGCAGCTGACAGGGACCGTGCTGAGGATCAGGATCCTCAATCTTCCCAGGAGCAGTGGGACAGTATAGATTTGGAACAGTGGTTTGCAGAGGGACATAGTTCAGAAGACAGAAGTTGGGAAGAACTGGGTGGTGAACAGCTAGGAGAAGAAGAACTGGGGGAGAGTTAACAGACTCTCTCTCACTGGTAAGCATCCATCCGCTCAGCCCAAGGTCAAGGAGAGCAGAGAGGGTGGCAACACAGAAAGCACAGTGGTTGCAAGACGAGGAACTGACATGGGTGACTAGGGGAGGAAGCAGGTGGAACCCTTAACTGGGAGCACCTTCATTCCTAGGAATGGATTCTTTGTTCTCTCTCTGTAATCATTAATATCTGTAAATGGTAAGAGACTCCTTCCGCTTTGTTCTGCTTATCTACTGCCAAAGGGGGCGGGGAGTAAGCCAAGTCCCTGAAGGTCAAGGCGGACTGCTGTTCAGTCTAGCTCAGTGTCACCTGCACTGACCGGCAGCAGCTCTCTGGTGCTTCAGTGAGGCGTCTTTCCCACTCCTACCTGGAGATGCTGGGGAGGCCATTTGCATACATGTGCTCTTGAGACCTGCTGGTGAAGGGCAGGAAATAATTTTAATAAAACGTGCCCGACCACTGAGCTACACCCCTCTCCACCAAACATCACAGCAACACAGGAAGATGCGGTGAAGGGGAGAGTGCTCCTGCACCCGGGTCCTGCTTGCCGGCTTTGGCATCTGGTCAGCTGCTATAAGGAACAGGCTGCTAGGCTGGGTGAGCCCTGAGCCCCATCCAGCAAGGTCCTTCTTATGAGTCAGACCCCTAGCTCTCCACGCTGGCTGGCAGAGGCTGTCCAAGATTTCAGGCAATATTTTCTCCCAGCCCTACAAGGACACACCAGGGATTGAACCTGGGTATTGAACCTGCACTCAAAGCAGGTGTTCTTCCACTGCATCACAGTCCTTCGCACCAACGGGTGTTCTCCGAATCCAGCCCATAAAAAGCCACTCTGGAGATCTCCGGCTGTGTCACACTCCACTGACTCACCGGGCCCAAATGTTGCTCTGCCTATCAAGCCTCTGGCGACCCGCCGAGCGGATTTTTGCTGCTAGCCTGCTATCGCTGAGAAAAAGGGCATGAGCTGCCAAGTCCTGGCGTGGCAGCTGTGCAGGGCCATTCCTCTCTCCTCACCAGGTCCATGAAATGAAACTCAGGAGGCGATTTAGCTGGACTTTGTTCTCACCATCCTCCTTTTCAGAATTATTAGGTCTCTAGCCCACCTTTTATATGCCTGTTGTCTTTGTCCATGGAGTTTTCAGACCCTGGTGTTGGGAAAGATGGAGGGCACAAGGAGAAGGGGACGACAGAGGACAAGATGGCTAGACAGTGTTTTCAAAGCTACCAGCGTGAGTTTGACCTAACTGCGGAAGGCAGTGGAAGACAGGAGTGCCTGGCGTGCTCTGGGATCACGAAGAGTCGGACATGACTAAACGACTAAACAACAAAAAGCCCACCTTTTCTCCAAGAAACTCTTCTTTCCCCTCACAACCACGCCTATAGGTGAACCAGGGGGTATAGGACAAAGCCAGTACTCAGGAAAAGCCAGGAGCAGGGGTCAGCAAACTTTTTCAGCAGGGGGCCAGTCCACTGTCCCTCAGACCTTGTGGGGGGCTGGACTATATTTTGAAGGGAAAAAAATGAACAAATTCCTATGCCCCACAAATAACCCAGAGATGCATTTTAAATAAAAGCACAGGTTCTACTCATGTAAAAACACCAGGCAGGCCCCACAAATAACCCAAGGATGCATTTTAAATAAAAGGGCACATTCTACTCATGTATAAACACACTGATTCCCAGACTGTCCACGGGCTGGATTGAGAAGGCGATTGGGCCGCATCCGGTCCCCGGGCCTTAGTTTGCCTACCCATGGCCAAGAGGGTAAGCTCAAAGTGCAAGTCAGAAGAACAGAGGGTGCAGGTAAGTGCTAGGGCTAAGGAAGATCCTTGCTGAAGCAGAAAACTCTTTATATTATTTTATATTATTTTCTGCCTCAAGAGGATTCATTGGGCAGCCTGGGGGTGGGGGAGCCAAGGGGACAAAGGAATCAAGTCTAGGGTCTGAAGAAGCTGCCCAACCTCACACAGATTATCAACACCTCTAGACAATTCATAGCATCCTGGTTTACCTGTGTGGGTCCTCCTCAGCTCCAAGGAACGGATATATACACACATATATGTGGACCTATTCCAAATACTGTGTTTATTGTTCCATAAAACTGAAGCCAGTTAATGCCAAGGCAAAGGACTCCAGGGAAGGGGAGATTTACAAAAGGTTGTTGGCTATGGTCAGGTGTGTCTCTCACTGCCGCTCGTACATCTCCTTCAGAATCTTCATGCTCTCCGAGTATCGCAGCTGGTTCTTGTGCGATCCCTCTTTCCACCTGTGAATAGCGGAGGCCACAAGTCAGCCACACAGCCCCGTACGTCTCTTTGTACCCATGGCTCTCTCAGATCAGTTGTTTCCCACGATCCCCACAAACAGTGGTTGCTGGTGCCCCTTGAGGCTGGTAGGGTGTAAGGCGGGGAGACCAATGGTAGGTGGGGCTAGAGACTTATGGTGGGCGGAGCTACCTAGTTCTAGTTTCGTCTCCGACTTCCTCCCTGCTAAGCTCTATGGCAGAGCTTCCCAAACTTCTCATGTCAGCGACACACTTTTTAGACATGCGTCGTTTCACGATACTGTAATTCAGTTTTACTAGCAAGCCGGAGGTTAAACTAACCCCTTATAAGAGCATTCACACAAGCACGCCTACACACGGCAACTGAAGCACTAACGTGTCACGACACAGAGTTTGGAAAGCTCTTCTGCTCTACAGGAATCAAAGGAGAGGAAGCCAGGGCCACTCCCTTGACTGGCCGCAGGTAAGGAGGGAGGCAGGTAAGGGGCTGGGCTGAGGGCAGACTGAAGCTGGTGGCAGTGGATATGGTGCCCTGAGGGAGGACAATATCTCCCCCCTCCCCATTTCTTATTTTCACAATAAATCATTTTGGTGCAGTTGATTTTTTATATACCCGTATGTAGGTGGTGGTGTTGTTATTTGGCATCCCTTCAGCTTGGTGCCCTGTGTGGGAGACCAGCTTGCACCACCCTAAATTGCCTGGCACCATTATTGACCTTTAGGTGCCAGGCAAAAACATTCCTCTTCAGCCAGGCCTTTGGCTAACATCCTATATCACTGAAAAGGTGTTTGTGGGAGTGCTGGGGAGGGGCGGTTATGGGTTTATTTCATTCCTGTTTTTATTATGTATTCTGAGTTTTAATCTAGTATTTTTATGCTCGCGAACCACCCTGAGATCTACCAAGGAAGGGTGCTAAACACATTTAATAAAGGACAATGGTCATAAATGAATCTGGCAGTTTGTGGGGCAGTGCCCCAGTTTGCCTTAATGGACCGGCCTCCTCTGCAAAAGGTTCTTTGCCTCATGCCCTCCTCCTCCTTGCTTCCAGAGCCCAGCATCCTACCTCTGCCTGATCTTCTTCCACCGCTCCATGTTCTTGTAGATGAGGGAGGACATTGATGGTACGGCATCAGAAGCCTGGAGTTGGGGAGAGAGAGAGAGAGAGGGAAGGGATTTCGTCAGCACTCTGCTTGGCCTAAAGCCCTGTAGGGCTGACACAGCGGCCTGGCAAGCAGAATAACCCAATCAACTCAAAAGCTATCCAAAGGCCAAGAAGCAAATGAAATGAAGATGCAGTAACCCCCTTAGTTGGAAAAAATGAAAACGCAGAGATATATTTTCTTGCAGAAATCACAGTCAACATGCTGAGAGTCTGTTGACTTTAAATAATTATCTTTACTTGTTAAAAGAAACGAAATGTTTTAAATGGCCTATACATTCAATATTTGCACGTGTAAAATTTGTGTATTTATGTGAGTGCAGCTGCCATCAGTAGCAGACAATACTAAGCTTCAGAGATCAATGTTTCGGTTGGTATAAGGCTTCCTATATGTTTATTGGCTGCCGACCATTTCAGATAAAATGCCACCCTCAGTTGACAACTCTATCTACACACGTAAAAAAAAGGTGGAGGGGAAGAGAGAGAATGTGAACAGTGGGAAATCCAGGTCTTGACAGAGCCCCTGGTGAATAGAATCAAACTTGCCAGAAAATTCTAGTTCAGTAACTATTAGTTGATGGTTGTTCAGCCTTTGTAGTTATTTATACTCAGCTTTCCCACATAGCTCAAAAGAAGCTTGCAACTTTGAGATGTCATACTAGTGCAACAATAAGGAGAAAGAAGAGTTCAGTCCCCAGTCTCTAATAAAACCAAACAGCACTCAATATTGCTAAGAGGAAACTGCAAGCTCTTACAAATTTCCCCAGGTATTCCAGAAACTGAGGGAACACTGTGGTGAATTGCAGTCCATGGCTGGCCAGCCTGGCCAAGGATTTTAACTCTGCAGCAGGTGAAGCTGAGGCCCCCATCTGCACAATTCGTTTAAAGCAGTATCATGCCACTTTAAACATGCCTTCCCCCCAAAGAGTCCTGGGAACTGGGATTTAATGCTGGGAGATGTCAGGAGACCCCTCTCCCAATTCCCCTCCCAGAGCTACAATTCACAAAGTGGTTTCACAGTCAGACCTTCTTCCTGGAAATTGCAGCTCTGTGAGGGGAATGGGGTTTCCTGACAGCTCTCAGCACTACAGTTCACTGGATCCTCCAAATGTTTTTAGAATGTTTTTAAACTGTTTTATTGTGGATGTGTTTGCTGCTCTTGGCTCCTGCAGGAGGAAGAGCAAGATATAAATATAAACAGTGCTTTCCCCCCTTAAAAAAATGTTTAGGGGTACTCTCATTTTCCTACTCATATTGAAATACTGCCCCTCAAAGAGGCCAAACTTAGATTCACAAAATGTTTAGGGGTATGCGTCCCCTGTGTCCCCCCAGAAAAAAAGAACTGAATATAAATATAGGTAAAGGTAAAGGGACCACTGACCATTAGGTCCAGTCGTGGCCGACTCTGGGGTTGCAGCGCTCATCTCGCTTTATTGGCCTAGGGAGCCGGCGTACAGTTTCCGGGTCATGTGGCCAGCATGACTAACCTGCTTCTGGTGAACCAGAGCAGCGCACGGAAATGCCGTTTACCTTCCCACCAGAGCGGTACCTATTTATCTACTTGCACTTTGATGTGCTTTCAAACTGCTAGGTGGGCAGGAGCAGGGACTGAGGAACGGAAGCTCACCCTGTCACGGGGATTCGAACCACTGACCTTCTGATTGGCAAGTCCTAGGCTCTGTGGTTTAACCCACAGCGCCACCCACGTCCCTGAATATAGATTGCTTCAAATCAGCAGAGCTCCCACACTCCTTTTCTCCCTTCTCCCCCACCTCCCTGCTTTAGGGTGCTCTGACCGTGTCAGCAGCTACTTTCGCCTTGTCTTCAGGCTCTAGCGGGGATGGGATACGCAGGTTTACTGGTTCCCCTGAGGCATTTGTGTGGCAGGGAGCAGGAGGCGGCAGCTTGTACACATCCTGACTCTTCCCATTCAGACCTTCGGCGCCCTAGGATCAAAAACACGGGGAAAGAAGAGAGGCACAGGTTCAGTATCTCTTCGACTGTGGACTTGCCAAGCCGAAAAGTCCCCCCCACTCCATTCATTTCCTATGTTTATACCCCACCCCTTTCCCAGCTTGAGGCAGTATACATGGTAAGGTAAAGGTAAAGGTACCCCTGCCCGTACGGGCCAGTCTTGACAGACTCTGGGGTTGTGCGCCCATCTCACTCAAGAGGCCAGGGGCCAGCGCTGTCCAGAGACACTTCCGGGTCACGTGGCCAGCGTGACATCGCTGCTCTGGTGAGCCAGAGCTGCACACGGAAACGCCATTTACCTTCCCGCTAGTAAGCGGTCCCTATTTATCTACTTGCACCCGAGGGTGCTTTCGAACTGCTAGGTTGGCAGGCGCTGGGACCGAGCAGCGGGAGCGCACCCCGCCGCAGGGATTCAAACCGCCGACCTTTCGATCGGCAGGTCCTAGGCGCTGAGGCTTTAACCCACAGCGCCACCTGCATGGGAATGTTCCAATTTCATGATCACAATGTAATCTGGGAGGTAGGTTAGGCAACACTGTGTGCTGTGGGGGGCTGAGTAGGGATTTGAGCCTGGTCTCTGCGGTCCAACTCCAAACCTCTTTATTAAAAAATATTTTTATTAAGTTTTACATAACAAATTTAAATTCAAACACATCTTTCACCTCCTCATTTAGACTCCTCTGAATCTCTTGACTTCCCTCTGCCCTTCCATTGTTACCATTGTCAATCTTGTCCCCCCTTCATGTGCTTATCTTATTTTCTCTAATTTGTTAAAAGAATAATAATCTATTTTCCCATAGTTTCTCGTACATTATAAGCACCACTCAAATCCTGCCAAAGTTTTTAGTTGTTTACAGTGCTCTCTTAAGTACATTATAATTTTTTCCCATTCCTTCTTAAAATTCTTCTCTTCCTGGTTTCTGATTTTCCCAGTTTCGCCATTTCGGCATAGTCCATCACCTTCATCAGCCATTCCTCTCTGGCTGGAACTTTATCTTCTTTCCATCCCTGAGCCAGGAGCCAAGCCCAAACCTCTAACCACTATGCCACACTGCAGGGATGGCCTCATCATTGGGCAGAGTGAGGTGGCAGCAAATTATTGGTTATTTAAAACTCAGAAGCAAAGCGGCTGTGAGCTCCTCTCTGGGAGGCCTGCAAATTTGTGTGGTCTTGCTGAGCCAAAGTGCGGCCTAACATGTTGAACCTGGCCAGTACACACAAAAGAGTATTAATCAAAAAGAGTGTGCTTTGTTTTCATGGCAGCCGGGTAGAATTCTGCCCAATGTCAGTGCAGACCGACCACAGCCAACCCTTCCCCTCTGAAGTTTTGTGGTAATATTTTTTGATCTTGGATTAGGTGGTAGTAGCACAGGCATTCCTAGATCCCTTGAGGTAATAGTAAGCTGTAAGAGTTTTCTGGACCACCTTTGCCAGGCCCTGCCACACTGAAACAAGATGGCGGCAGCAGCGGATGGGGGGAGGAATACCAGTCTGCTACCTCCCCCTTGTCTGCCACCTGTGGCAAAGGGCTCACTCTGCCCAATGAGAGGACTGGCCCTGCTGCACCCTTTCCTAAGCGAGGGCCTCTTATTTAGTACCTCCTCATCCTCCAGTAGGACAGGCAGATTCGGGCTGGGAGATCGCTCCTGCTCCCGGACCATGGGGCTGTTCCGCATCCAGGCCCGACAGATGGGGTACAGCGGGGTGCTCTCGGAGAACTGAGCCAGGTCAACGCTCCGGTCAAACAGCTTGATGACATAGGTGTCTGCGGGGGACAAGGTAGCAAGACATAGCTCTGCAAGGCAGCCCTTTAAAATGTCATCCAGTTCTTGGGGCTATATGGGAGCCACTAAGGGCTCCATTTATTATCAACCAACCAACCAACCAACCAACCAATCTTTATTATGGTCCAGAGACCCAACAAATCGTTACAAAGCAATGCACAATTCATACAGCCTACCTCCAGGTTAAACAAGCATTTTGTTCAGACTTAAGGATAGGAATCATTGGTTCTTGCAACCACTGATTAAAAACTTTGCCACTGCTAATGTTCTAGCGTTTGTCCGTTCTTCCAATAGGAACCTGACATAGTGAGCCTCTGATTTTCCTGGAAAGGGTACCAGCAAGGGTAATCTCAGACAGCCCTGGCTTGCTCATATTTCGCACAGTGCAGCAAAATATGTTTTATGGAATTGATGTCTTGAGCACACGAGCAAAGTCTGTCCTGGTCGGGAACTCCTCTCAACCTGCCATCCAACACGACAGAAGGAAAGACGTTTAGTCTGGCTTTGGTGAAAAACCTTTGATAATTTGGTACTGTCAGGTTTTTAATGTAAGATGTTAACTTAAAGACATGTCCAATTATTATTATTATTGCCAGTGTTGGTAACAATAGGTGGAGCCAGAGCCAATGACACATAAAGCCATGCCCTGACCAGTTGTAAGGAACGAAGCAGGGGATGGCTAAGGGCAGAAAGAGGTTGATGGGGCAGTGCCCCATTTGCTCGGATAAGCTGGCCTGCACTGGCTTCAAGGATTGCCAGCTTCAAGGAGGGGATAGGCTCCACCCACATCCTGGTTCGGCCAACTCTGTGATCAACCACATCTTTCGGAGGAGTCTTGCTGGAGCAGCCCAATGTTTCTACTCACTCTGTTTCTGCTGCCCACCCTCCGTCAATCCATCGTCCGTCTCTTTCCTCTTCTTGCGGCGGTGGTGAGAGAACCGGCTGGACGGCCTGAGAGCAACGCCACAGTTTAGAAACTGTGCAGCTAGCCGACTCGCTGCACAAGTGTCAGAAAGGCCTGGAGGCACTTTCCAAGCCCTGGGGGCAAGCCACAGCATCTCTTGTGCAAGCAAAACTGAAAGCCGCTAACACTGGCAGATTATTATTACTATTATTTATTAAATTTGTATATTGCACAGTTCACAGCATAAAATTACAACATAAAAAACACAAAATACAAAATCTGATGGAAATGCTGCGTAGCGCAAGCCTTAAAAGCTGGAATATCTGACCCTCCAGGTATTGCTGAATTACAATTTCTATCATCCCAGGCCATTAGCCATGCTTTTTCGGGCTGACAGGAGCTGTAGTTCATTCAGCAACACCTGGAGGGACGAAGGGAGAGGGCTCACTTGTTGACCTTGAGACAGGCTCTGAGGACCTTGGAAGCAGCAAGAAGCTGCACTGCTTCTCAGTCTGTGTGTGCTCAGGCACATGATCCCAACCTTTCCTCAAGTTTCCCCTGCATGTCAGTGGATGGTGTTGGTGGCAAATACAAGCAACAGCTCGCCAACAAAGCCAACCAAAATGTGTGAGCCCATGAAGTAACACAGGGCTAATTCACTTTTGCTCAGAGTAGGATCCACTGAACCTAATGGACCTAAGTTAGTCATGTCCACTAATGCCAACGGATCTACTGAGTAGGACTAACACAGGATACAACCGACAGTGCGATGTTTGCAGCAGCAATAGTTTCAAGCCTGAGAGACCTGTGCTAGAGAACCTCCAGGAGGTGTATTTTGAGTGATAGGCTTACTTAACTTGCTCATTTGAAATCCAGCTCAGGAGCATCAACCGGCCAATCCACACTGCCTAGTTCTAAATGCCCTTTTCCGGTGAATGAGTACAGTGGAATAATAGACTCGCAGAATTGTAAGAAGGGACCACGAGGATCATCTAATCCAACCACCTGCAGCGCAGGAATATTTTGCCCAATGTGGGGCTCAAACCCACAACCCTGAGACTAAGAGTCTGAGCTAAGCTGAGCTAAGAATGGTGAAATCTGAAATCTCCCATGCTATTGTTATCAACAGGTGGGAAAGACGCTGTAAAGAACCATACCTCTTTCCTGTGGCAGTAGGAGAAGAGTCCCTGAAACCGCAAAGCAAGAGGATTTAGGAATTGCCCAGAATGCAACAGCTTCACCAGCAAGAAGAAAAAGGGGGAAAAAACCACCCTACTCTCCAGGATAGCTGGTCCCAGGAGAGGATTAACCATTCTTAGGGTTTGGGGCCCCCCAAGAACACTCCTCTTCCATGACTTTCAGTAGAAGTCGGCTCCATTTTTAAAGCCCTTATATAAAAATAAATATCCCACAGCAACTTTACAAATTAAGATCTTTTCTATTAGCCCTCTTGGCAAACACAGACACCCCAAACCTAGTAGCTAGGTTTGTTTTCTGCAAATTACTATATCCTTAACCTATTAGGATATTTAGGGCAAAGCTGTGGGGCTCATTTTCACAGGTTCCTTCCATTCTCCTAGACCAGGGGTAGGCAACCTAAGGCCCGGGGGCCGGATGCGGCCCAATCGCCTTCTCAATCCAGCCCACGGATGGTCTGGGAATCAGCGTGTTTTTACCCAAGTAGAATGTGTCCTTTTATTTAAAATGCATCTCTGGGTTATTTGTGGGGCATAGGAATACATTCATATTTCCCCCCCAAAATATAGTGTGGCCCACCACATGGTCTGAGGGACGGTGGAGCAAGCCCATGGCTGAAAAAGGTTGCTGATCCCTGTCCTAGACACTTTGGAGAGAAAAGAAAGGAAAGAAACCCAGAGAAGAAGCGGGAAACAAAAGCCAACTGTCTAAACGCATGATTCTCAACAGAGGTGGGCCTCTAAGGGGGGGGGGGAGAAGAACTCCTTCCTTTACTCAGTTTCAGCATATGCCTGGGCAAGAGTCTTGCCCACCTGTTCACAGTTGGTGTAACACAGGAGGTATGTGCAGTCATAGTGGATTTACTGAATTCAGTGGGGCTTACTCGCAGGTAAGTGGGGCTACAATATCAGCCTCATCCACCCAACCCTAAACTGCTGGGAATAAACAATGAAGTATGGTCATTACCATTCTGCACTGCCACAGCAGTTTTTAAAATATCTGCATCCACAGACCAACAATCAGAAATAAAGGGAATGGTGTCATTTGCTGCCCAGGATCCTGGAGACAGAATACTAGACAAAATGGACCTTGGTCTGAAGTAGAAGGGCAACTCTTAGTTCCAAAGTGGCAGGACCACAGGATCAAAGAGTTTTAGTGTTGAAGGTCATCTACTTCAATACAGGAATCTCCTCCACCCACCCCAGTTTTCCCTGGCTGGCAGACATAGCTACTATATTATTATAGCTATCTAGGAGCTGGCCCTTGGCAACAGCCTCCTCCCCATCCAAAAACTTCATGGCATGGCACAGCAGTCAAGGGCAAGCGAAAGCAACTAGGGAATGCTTGAGTGTCTTACTTGCTGAGTACATCTGAGGGAGTCTTCCCAGAGTCCTCTTCCATCTGCTCCCTGTGGAGATGAGTCAGGAAAAGGGGGAACAGGATGTCAGCAGCTGTGTCCGGGGAGGAAAACTGGCATCTCACTTGAGGACCCACCTCTTGGAGCAACTACAGTGGTACCTCGGGTTACATACGCTTCAGCTTACAGACTCCGCTAACCCAGAAATATTACCTCGGGTTAAGAACTTTGCTTCAGGATGAGAACAGAAATCGTGCAGCGGTGGCGCAGCAACAGCAGGAGGCCCCTAAAGTGGTGCTTCAGGTTAAGAACAGGTTCAGATTAAGAACGGACCTCCGGAACGAATTAAGTACTTAACCCGAAGAACCACTGTACTCCTTGCAGGAGAAGGAGCTAGTCGCAAAGCACGCCACAAAGAATCTAAGGCCTTTTCCTTCTAGGCGAGACTAGATGAGAAATCGCAAGCATACACATTGCAGACTCCTGAACCCAAAAGAACCTGGCAATACTTACCGATCAACCTCAGACTTCTCCAGTAGGCATTGCAGCACAGCATCGAGGCGGTTTCGAGCATTGGCCGTCTCTAGATCTGGGGAAGGTCCGCAGGGGAGAAAATCATTATTCTGGCAGAAAGCGTTTACCCATCCCCTCCACTTTACAGTACAACATAGGATCTCTTCTCTCGCCATAGCAGCTGTCCCCAACCTAATGCCCAGTGGGTGCTGTGGGGCTGCAATGATGAGGTCACTTCTGCACTGCCCTTTCAGCCGCTGCTGTTTTCCCCTGACTTTTGTGGCAGTTTTTTCAGAGCCCCCCTACCTGGCTTTTCCGTTTTCACCTTCGTGTGTAGCATGTTTACCAGAATCACTGTTCCCTGCAAGAGAAAAAATAAACCTGTGTCTCACTTGATACAGAGGATTCTAGCCATTACGACCAAGTGATACTGAATGTTCAAAATGGGAAGATATATTGTATGAACTAAGGAGGCAAACTGAAAATACCTTAAAGGTTGGATGGGTACCTTTAACAAGCATGGGATTTTGCAAAGAAGGGCCACAAGACTGCGCCTCTTGCGCACATTTCTGGCCTCCGTGTTTACAGCAGCTTTACCTTTTTACCTTACAGCAGTTTCCTCTACCGACCCTTCACGTGATCGATGAAGCGGGATCTTTTTTATTTTTTTTTATTTTTATGTTGCCAAGCTCCTGCCAGGCAGCCAGCCCTGTGCGCTGTTGCCGGGAACAAGCCCTACTGAACTCGGTGGGGCTTACTCCCGAGTAGACACACGCGCAGCATTGCACTGCTCGGCTCGTCCCGGGCTCCAAGGTACAGGAAAGGCTTTCGGTTCTGCTGCAGCTGACCTTTCGGAGCTGCTTCTCCTGCGCTGGACCGCGTTGCCTCCAGGAGAGAGGGCAGAAGCCGGTCCCCGATTCTCCGGACCAAAGGACTTTGCTTCTTGCTTTGCTGCTGGCCTTTCTGCCCTTGCTCTCCGTCGCCCCGGCCTCGCGTGATCCCGGACACCCCCCAAGCGAAGAAGCAGCAAAACACCCGCAGTTGCAACAGCAGAAGCCACCTCTCTGCCAATCGCTCCTTCCCTGATGCCAGTTCGCACGAATGCAGAAAAACCGCCTCTGGCCCGCTGCATGCTGGGAGTTGTAGGCGACTTTTTGCCGGGGGCGGGGCGGGGGCGGCAAGCTTCGGCCAATGGGCTGCCCGCTTCCCTTCTTTGAATTGATCTCTGCGTTCTGTGCGTGTGTATTTTAAGGAGCAGGACACAGTGTAAGATTGGGAGTCATGGGGTTGGTGGAGAAGAGTGTATTTATGAACTTAACAGTGCTTAGTTTATTATTATTATTTTGGTTGCTCTTTTTGTAGAACAGTCCAGTTGGAAGGGTCATTGAATCCTGCCCGCAGCTGTTGCCCCTGGGTGGGCTCGAACCACCAAACTTCCTAAGCCTCTCTGCAAAGTTTTCGCATTTCACATTTTTGCATACTGAGTTAGTAGTAGTAGTAGTTGCTGACAATTGACCTGTATGGAGAATCTGATCCCACCGCAGGAAAGCCTCTTGATTGCTAGGATGGAATGGAGGGAAAATAGGGCTGGCTCCAGGTCTGGTGGGACGCGGGTGGCACTGTGGTCTAAACCACAGAGCCCAGGGCTTGCCGATCAGAAGGTTGGCGGTTCAAATCCCGTTGATGGGGTGAGCTCCTGTTGCTTGGTCCCTGCTCCTGCCAACCTAGCAGTTTGAAAGCACGTCAAAGTGCAAATAGATAAATAGGTACCGCTCCGGCGGGAAGGTAAAGTGGTTCGCTAGAAGCGGCTTAGTCATGCTAGCCACATGACCCGGAAGCTGTATGCTGGCTCCCTCAGCCAATAAAGCGAGATGAGTGCCGCAACACCAGAGTCGTCCACGACTGGACCTAACGGTCAGGGGTCCCTGGTGGAACCCCTACCTGGGTCCCCTCCTGTATATCCCCATGCTGGTCTAGATCCTTAATGGGGGCCCTGCTGCTAATGCTTTCCCTAAAAATCTAAGCATCCTAAACGACAGTAATAAGTATTCTTAAGGTAGTGACTCTCATTGAACTCAGTGGAACTTGTTTCTGCTTAAATAAATTTAGGGTCAGGTTTGCAAATTTTCAGTTCTATTGTCTTGTTTTGCTGTAAATAATTAAGAATAAATTTAACTGGTTAATATTGTTTTATAGATTAAAAATGCTGTGTTGATTTGTTAATCATATAATAGGACTTTTGCTTTAATTGTGATGTTTTGCTTTGTTAAGAGTGTTTTATAGGTTGCAATTGTTTCACAATATGATTTATGTTGCATTTGTGATATTCTATTATGTTCTATTGTGTTATGGTTATTTATTTAAGTGCAGCTTATGGTGGTGAGCAAGAATCCAGAGCTTTCCATTATGCCTACCCTGTGGTTGCTGACAAGTTTCTCCCTTTAGTTTGGGCTCCTGTGTTTTTTTTAACGGTTGCTGCCTGGCAGAGAAAACCGACATTTTTGGTTCTGTGGGACTTTCTGAGGCTTACCTAAGGAAAGTTCATCACCCAACTGCTTCCCACACTCCACCTTTGGTCGTGCATCCTTGTGAAGAGTGCTACCTTATGCGCAAGCTTAACAGTGTCTTGGCCCCCAGCAGGAGCACCAGTTCTGGATTGCTGCCTTAGTTTGCAGCTTGAATTTTTGCTGATCCAAGAAATGGTAATTACAGGTGCTTACAGTGCTGTAGGGGCTCCCATGCAGGTGTGAAAGGAGTATCCTTTGTTCCTGAGCATCATAAAATACACTGTCACTCATTGCAGCAGGCATTCTTCTCCCACTCTTGCTCGACACCGCCCTATGAAACAGCAACTCTAGATGCATATTTTTATGGGGCAAGAAATGGTTGGCACTCGGAGAGATAGGCATGTCCTACTTTGGACATGCCTATCTGTGTTCCATTTAAGCAGGGCTCTCTAGCAGTTTCCTTTGCTGCTGCTACTATATATTTGTTGTCTCAGAGGACTTGTAGGAGCACACTATAATACTGTAGACATTTTTACGAAGAACTTACACCTCCAAGATGCCTGCCCTGCCTTTTGTTAGAAATGCTCACCTGAATTTTCGATATCATTGCTGGAGGGCTGTATTAGTGCTAGAATAGTGTTTCCTAACATTTAATTAGATATATTCAAATCTAATGCTTTGTGTCCTCCTTGCGGGTGCGAAGAATAATTGTTTCCCGATGAATGAATGAATCGATTTATTTCGGTCACTGCCCAGAGTGTACTTGTTTCCCGATATCCCTTTTAAATACTTCTAAAGTGCTAAACAGGCCACAGGATTACTCTAGCT
Organism: Podarcis gaigeae; assembly: GCF_964106915.1. Lineage (NCBI taxonomy): Eukaryota > Metazoa > Chordata > Lepidosauria > Squamata > Lacertidae > Podarcis > Podarcis gaigeae. The sequence continues at coordinate 71,228,637 of NC_139684.1, forward strand.
AGCGTACGTGATAATTTTCAGAATTGCTCAGCCCTAGTGTTACAAATAGATTTCAGGACACGATTGCAGTTAGTCACGTACTTGCAGCGCCTGCTTAAAAATAAGTCGTGCTGAGTGTAATGGGACTTACCATGGGCGTAACCAGGATTTTTGTTGGGGAGGGGCAAACAGTTGAGCTTTTTTGGGGAGATCACGGGTAAAAATGCCTCCCCTCCCCAAAAAAGAGACCACTACGGGGGGCCTGCTTCTGCTGTGTGGGGGTGCAGAACCTCAGTTTATTGAGTATTTTAAATGCTTTTCAATACTTTTTGAGGATTTGCCCCCCCTCTCACTTGGCTTCGCCCATGAGACTCACACCCAATCAAGTAGTACCAGAGCATGACGGTATTTGTAGTTTGTGCGCCCGACCGGAACTGAGAAGCCATCTGGCGTATATTCCCCTCCCAGAGGGCTCGGCGCGAAATGCTTTGTGGGAATCGTAGTACCTAAGCCGACAGGTCGATGAAAAAGCCGCGCACCCGACATCCTCCGCGGGCAGCGACTTCCTCTTTCGGTTGCTAGGTGACGGCCAAGGCGGCAAGCTCATCTCGGGTTGAGCGGGAAGAAGGGCTTTAGGCCCCGGGGAAGGGGCGCCAGAGGTCACTGAATCCGGGGCCGCTCTCCAGGCGCCAAATCCCGAGGGACTGCTGCAGAGGAGTATTCCTTGGGGTTCACTGTCAGGTAAGTGTGTTTTAGCGGTGTAATCCTACGCAGGCTTACTTCCTGGTAATGGGGTTTGGGGTCGCAGCCTAAGCTTGTCAGGGTCATCATAGAGCTGGAAGGGACCCTGAGGAGGAGCTGCTAAAATGCTGAGCTGTGAACAGCTAGAGGCAGAGAAAACATACCTATACACAGTGTTTTTTTCCCCCTGGGGGACGGGACGCATCTCCCTAAACCAGCCTTTCTCACCCTGTGGGTCCCCAGATGTTGTTGAACGACAAATCCCATCACCCCTAGCTAGCAAGGCCAGAGCTCAGGAATGATGGGAGTTGTAGTCCAACAACATCTGGGGACCCGGCCTAAACATTTTGTGACTCTTTGTACTTTTGTCCATTTACTGTACTTATTTCCCCCGATTTGAACTAGAAAATGGTGATTTTCTTGAGTCTAGTGAGAGTACAGTGGTACCTCAGGTTAAGTACTTAATTCGTTCTGGAGGTCTGTTCTTACTTGAAACTGTTCTTAACCTGAAGCACCACTTTAGCTAATGGGGCCTCCTCCTGCTGCTGCACCACCGCTGCACGATTTCTGTTCTCATCCTGAAGCAAAGTTCTTAACCCGAGGTACTATTTCTGGGTTAGCAGAGTCTGTAACCTGAAGCGTATGTAACCCGAGGTACCACTGTACCCCTAAACATTTATTTAGAAATAAAAACACTGCCTATATAGTTGGAGAAAGTAACTGGCATGTTATGCCCCAAATCCTGCGCCCACTTTATCATGGCGGATTTGACTATCTCATCCTGAGTATTCCATTTAAGCAGCAGGTTATACATTCTCGAAAGTAGTTTACTTTTTGGTTCTAACAGTTCTGTCTCTAGTTTCGATTTTTCCACCTGGAATCCAACCTTCTTGTCTACTTTAAAGACCTCTTGAATTTGTGCATAATGCAACCAATCTTGCACCTTGTTTTTTTAATTTTTCCAAGCTCTGCAACCTCCAATTGTCTCCAATCTTTTCAATAATTTCCCCATATTTAGGCCAATTGGCCTCCATGTTAGGTCTCTTACGTGCCTTGGCCTCCACCGGTGAGAGCCACCTCGGAGTCTTACTCTCCAATAAGTCTTTATATTTTGTCCAGACCATTAAAATTGCTCTCCTAACAATGTGGTTTTTAAACAATTTGTGCACTTTAACCTTGTCATACCACAAATATGCATGCCACCCAAAAGCATTGTCAAACCCTTCCAGATCTAGGACATCAGTGTTTTCCAGTAAGATCCAATCTTTCAACCAGCAGAAGGCTGCAGATTCATAACCTCAAGTCTGGCAGGGCAAATCCCCCTCTTTCTTTCGCATCAGTTAATATTTTAAACTTTATTTGGGGCTTTTTGCCCTGCCAAACAAACTTAGAAATATCCTTCTGCCACTTTCCAAAACATTCCACCTTGTCCACGATCTGTAGGGTCTGAAACAAAAACAACATTTTTGGCAATACGTTCATCTTTATAGCTGCTATTCGGCCCAACAAGGAAAGTTTCAATCTTGACCACGTTTCCAAATCTCTCTTGATTTCTGACCAACATTTCTCGTAGTTATCTTTAAACAAATTCAAATTTTTGGAGGTCAGATACACCCCTAGGTATTTTACTTTTTTAACCACATTTAGTTCTGTTTCTTTCACGAACTCATCTATTTCTGTAGTTGTCAAATTTTTTGCTAGAACCTTAGTTTTTTGCTTGTTCAACTTAAATCCCGCCACCCGACCAAAATCAAAAATTAATTCTAACACTCTTTTAGTACTAGAGACTGGTTCCTGCAATGTTAATACCAGGTCATCTGCAAATGCTTTCAATTTATATTGTTTCACTCCGACCTCAATTCCCTGTACCAACCGGTCCTTTCTAATCATGTTCAATAGCACCTCCAGATATAACCAGTAATCTGAACGTGGGGTGGGCAGGTAATAGACAGAGAGGAAACATTATTCCCTTTCATAGTCCTTCATAAGTTACCACTGGTAACTTAAGTTACCCCCCCCCTTCAGAATTTACTTTCTTTCTTCTCCTCCAGTTAGTTAACTTTATGACTTCATAATGGTCACATGTATGTTTGTACTCATAAGGTTTATTACTCCTGGGAACACAAAACCATTATGTGTATGCCTTTATTTTGTCATACTCTTCTGGTAAGGGGTTATTGGTTTGCTTTTGTTTTATTATGCATTTTGTGTTCTCACTTTGCATTTTTATGTTGTAAATCACTCTGTGATCTTTGGATGAAGGGTGGTATACAAATATTATACACACACAAACACACAGTGGAACCTCGGTTTTCAAATGCTTCGGAAGCCGAACAATTCGGAAGCCGAATGCAGACAACCAGGAAGTGAATGCTTCCATTTTTGAACGATTTTCAGAAGCCAAACAGCTTCTGAGGCACATTTTTCATTTTATTCCATTGACTTTGCAGCCAGAGCATTGATTCTCGGTTTCCGAACTTTTCGGAAGTCGAACAGTCTTCCGGAACAGATTAAGTTCAAAAACCGAGATATATATGTAACAATAGTAGTACTCATTTCTGCAATCAGTTGTTATATGTACTAAACTGCAGTTGCTCATTCAGTGTTGCTTCCAAATAAGTTGCCACTTGGAAATTCAGTCATAGTTCTGAGCATCTGGCATTTTTAGAGCTCATGAAGATGGAGCTGAGGTTAGGAGCAAACATTTTTGTCCTTTCGACCACAATTAATTGGTTGCGTCTAGTTTAGAAATACAGGTGACACTCAATTTACATTGGGGTTACGTTATGGGGATAGCGCATAACCATGTAACTTTTTGGCAAATGGGAAGTATTGTTCCTTTTCAAGCTTAGTGGGATGCTGCAAATGACTGAAATCCTGCAATCTTTCTCACCTCGAAATAAACCCCATTGAGTTCAACGGAATTTACTTCTAGGCAGACAAGGTTAGGATTGTATCATTATAGTGGTATGTGTAGCCCAATGGATTAGCAACCTTTATGGCCTTATTTGCAACATTGGGCCAAGGCATACTTGCCAGGTGCAGCAGTCTCCCATTACTAACAGGGAGTAATACATGTTTATTAGAAAGGTGGAGTGTAAGTCTATAATATGTGGCTAGTTTAGCTATTCCTAGGGCTTACAGTTTCTGAGGCTGTAGAGCGTGGCTGTTGTATCTGTTAATGGACCTCTTTGCACTAGTATACAGATCTCTCTAGTTTTATTTGGAAATCATAATCCTACCTTCCTTCTCTGATGATTTTTGGCAAAGTGAAAGCAATGCAACCTGGCTTGTCAGCAGAGTGAGCCAGCTGTGGCCTCACCTGCAGACGCAGGGAGTGTCCTGGGAGCCAGTGCAAGAGAGAACTGATGGGGTGTGTCCCTGCCCATTCCTGTGTAATAGGATAGGTTGGGCCCTATGGTGAGAGTATGAATTGCACATCCGTATGTTCTCATCTCTTTAGAGGAATGTCCTGATCTCTCTGGAAGGCCCTTGGAGAGGCTGCTATTCGTGTCCCTTAATGTCTCAGTGACCAGGGTGGTGTACTTAGTTATTTCTGCATCTAGCCCTTTCTTTACCTGTCCCCCTCCAATGGTTAATATATTTTCTCATTCCTAGCAGTCCTTCACTTGTTTTGTTCCACGCAAGGCAAGGGCCCTTTGTGTTTGTGCTCACAGAATTATAATCTTAGGACCTGTAGCTTCTAGAAACCTTAACAACAGAAAGAAATAATATTCAGCTTCCTTGTTCTAATGCCAATGATGTTTCTGATTTGTACTAAAATCTAGTAAGTTAATTAGTAGAGGACTATAAACCACAGAACCTAGGGCTTGCCAATCAGAAGGTCGGTGGTTTGAAGCCCTACGATGGGGTGAGCTCCCGTTGTTTGGTCCCTGCTCCTGCCAACCTAGCAGTTCAAAAGCTTGATAAAGTGCAAATAGTTAGATAGGTACCACTCCGGCGGGAAGGTAAACAGCGTTTCCGTGTGCTGCTCTGATTCACCAGAAGCGGCTTAGTCATGCTGACCACATGACCCAGAAGCTGTATGCCAGCTCCCTTGGCCAGTAAAGCGAGATGAGCGCTGCAACCCCGGAGTCGTCTGCAACTGGACCTAACGGTCAAGGGTCCCTTTACCTTTACCTATATATGAAGCACTTTTCTTTTACCCCCTCCCTAATCTTATTGGGTTAATAGGTTCATTTTAATTTTTAGCCAGAAGGCCATAACACATGTTTTTTTTTTTTAACATAAGAAACAAAATACTTAAATGCACATATTACAAGAATTGTGTTGTTCAGAAGCTAGGTTGCATAGCCAACCTGATCTAACTATGGAAATGATTGGGATAGTAATATACTGTGAGTTTTTAAAAAAGTATCACTAATCTTTGGTGTAACTGTTGCGAACTACATAATTTTGGATGGTATAAGAATGCATGTAATTTTGGGGATCTGGTAAAGAGGAATATGAAGAATTTTTTTTGTCAAAAAAGCAGAGCTGTCACATACTAATGTGGAGGACTTTCAACCACAAATCGTACATACTGAATTTGATCCTTTTGAGGAAAGGACTGTGTTTATGATGGTCTCCCTGACCAACTGAAACGTGGACCTTTTTTATTAACTTGAGTGGAGCTTGACTTGCATTAGTAGCCCCTGGTGTATGTAGCAGCTACAGTAATTGCACAAGGGGAAGAGGGAAAAGAAAACAGTAACAGAAAATGCTGGGATTCTTTTCTTTCATCCCGTAAATGCTGACAACTGGGACTTCTGATGCCAAAAAGCAGGACAAGCCAGAAAACAGGCAAGAACATCTACATTCAGTGAAGACCGATTCAAGCCTGAGCAGGTGCCATAAAGTAAGTCACAAGCAATTTATTTAATCCATCTGGGTTGAAGATTTTCTCTTCCTTTGTGCCACCCTATTAAAATGCAAAGCTAGCCTGCTTTACGTGCCAACCCACAGTGGCATTCTTTAAACCTGCCAACCTAAAGATGCCAGTTTGAAACCAAGTGAAGGAACATTGACACAGCCTTAACCCTTTTTGCCAGCACATGACGAGGCTCCCAAGCTTGCAGTTCAGAGATGCACTGCTCACAGCACCAGGACCTGTGTGAGAATAATCAACATCTCCTGCCATATCTGTAGGTAATGTGAAGTAGGATCTTGATTTGCCAAGGTGGAAAAGCAGGATGGGTGGTGTGCTGGAGAAGGAAGGGAAGTTGACATCTCCAGCTAATGAAGCAACCTGCATATCACTGCAGAGATGGCGAAGTTCTGTGCTAACTCTCAGTGCTAGACAGGTCTCTCGTAGCTGTCTGCTTAAATTATCACTGCTTGGTTAAATTATGAATTATGCACGTCCATGTTTCGTCAAGTGCTGTGGTGTCAAATATTCAAGGAAGAATCTCTGTGCTTGCTGGGGGTATTGCAAGAGAGGGATTATCTTTGGGGCCAGGGAAGACTTTTTGAGCAGCAGCATGGATTAAGATATTTAAATCTTTGCTTCTGTTTTAAGGCTTTGCTGCTTCTACTCCAGACCTTATTTGAGATTTGTGGCAGATGAGTGGCGTATTTTGAGGCATACAAAACACTCATCTGATCTGGTTTTTTGGCACCGAAAGACCATGGAAATCCACTCAAGTGCATGTTTACTGTGCTTAGCAGTTTAAAGACGGGCCTGCTTCTGTTCTTTAATTTTCTTTGCCACGCACAAAAAAGTGAATGGGATTGTTGCAAACTGGACCTGGTGATTGCCTGGAAGTGGAGCTGATTATGTCCTTGTGTCCTTGCCTGGTTTCCCATTTACCCCTCTAGTGCTGCATCAAGGCTCTGCAAATAGCATGGTTTAGCACTAAACTGGAATGGTGGCAGAAATTCTGAGAAAAATAATTGTGGGGGTGTTTTTGCATAGTGATCTCAGAGGAATCTTTAGTTTGTGTGTGTGTGTGTGTGTGTGTGTGCACGCGCGCCACTCCTGCTGTTCCCTAGTCTACAGTTTAAAATAGAACAGCAGAGTTTCCATTTGATCCTGTTGAATCAACATATCTGGCACCTATCAGGACCACATAACACCAGTCCTGAGAGATCTGCATTGGCTCCTAGTACATTTCCCAGCACAATTCAAGGTGTTGGTGCTGACCTTTAAAGCCCTAAAGGGCCTCGGTCCTGTATACCTGAAGGAGCATCTCCACCCCCATCATTCAGCCCGGACACTGAGATCCAGCGCCAAGGGCCTTTTGGCAGTTCCCTCATTGTGAGAAGTGAGGTTACAGGGAACCAGACAGAAGACCTTCTTGGTAGTGGCGCCGCCCTGTGGAACGGCCCACCCCATCAGATGTCAAGGAAATAAGTAGCTATCTTATTTTTAAAATACATCTGAAGGCAGCCCTGTTTAGGGAAGTTTTTAATATTTAATGCTGTATTGTTTTTAACACTCGATTGGGAGCCGCCCAGAGTGGCTGGAGAAACTCAGCCTGATGGGCAGGGTATAAATAATAAACTATTATTATTATTCGTAGTAGTACTGAAAACTCTGCACTGAGAGTTCCCTAAATTGTGTTGTTCTTGTATACTGCAAATGCATTCTAAATCCATTTTTCTTCTTTCCATTTAGACTGCTGTATGTCTCTCATTGACTCTCTTCACATGTGCCATACGAAAGAATTAGAGAACTAAATAATGCACCAGTACAGTTTGAAGAATGAATTCTAGCATTTCTGTACTTTCTCAAAGTGCATGGTAGTCTATTGGAAAGCGGTAATGGAAGCGGTCACTGGATCACCCTTTCTGTATGTCATCTGCTGCTAATGCAACGTGAAGTTGTTTTAGGAGATAGTATTCATGCTTGCTAATGGTCTTTGTTCTGCATTTGCAGCATTTGGGCTAGATTGTAGCCACTAAAAAAAATCATTAATGCTTCCTGAAGCATTATAAAGAAATGGGCCTGGCAAGCTAAATTTCATGTACAAGTGCAGTGTGGGGGAGAAATAAGAGGACAATCCTTTTGTCCTTTTGCAGGAAGAGATGTCCAGTTAGAATGTTGTTTGGCATGGAAAAAATACTTTCCATTCCTTGCCAGTGTTAGGTGCCTATGCAGGGCTAAAACTGATATTTCAAATTTTCCACGATATGTTATATGTCCATTGTGACTCAGGTAAGGGGTCTGGCCCTAAAGTGAACCCCTATTTTTCTGGTAACACCATATTTAGTGAAATTTGTTTTCATGTGTCTGCTGGGAAGCCCCATTGTCCTCCTTCTCAGTACTGTGTTGGGGCAAGGTGTGGCTTTAAAGGCGCAGGCCAGTGCAAAAAATGAGGACTCAGGATTGGCACAGTCAGCACAGTTCTATCCTCCAGGCAGAAGGGCTCAGGGGAATGGACTGTCCCCACCTGCCCCTAGGGCCACAGATTGCCATTGGTGAGATCTGACGTGTTGGCTGCAAGTAGCAGCCTGTTAAGTTGTCACAATAGTTAGCAAAACAGGCTGTCTTGGTAACCATTTCAGGCTGGCGGTTCTGCTATGAACGGATTTTCACTGTTCTGTGTTTGAATGATCGTATCTGAACTATCCCCCCAGCATTTACTGCAGCTGTGCCTGATGTGTGGGCCTAAATAAGTAAGAACTCGCTTTGGCTACTGCGTTTCTTACAGTGTAACTCCATTTTACAGGTGGACAACTGAGACCTGCTTTGCTGGGAGATGCACAGGAAGATGCTCTAAAAGCACAGAGATGCTCTCACAGATCTGTCAATTGATGGGTGCACTTAAAGAGTTGAATTTTCTTTCCTCATTATTCTGTCCAATTTTCATAGCTCTGATCTTCCAGTGATAGTCCTAAAGGCTATACTATCCCATACCAACCAATCCAGTTGCTTGCTCTGTTTTGCTATAATAGGAATTACTCCGCCTTTTGATCAGATGTGAATTGGAGTCATAACATTTTATTCCAGAGCAATGGAATTCATGCTGTTCATCGTTTCATAGTATGGCAGGGTCAGTGAATGGGGTACTTTCGGGGGGGGGCGGGCAAAACAAAAACTGTTGCCTTGGCAACTGCACACTGCGCAAACAAGTGCCATGGAAATTTTCTTCCTAGCTGCAGGAAGGAAAGAATTCATTTATGCAAATAATTCATTGCTCTGAACCACAGCTAGTTGGAAATTCATAATATCGTGCAGCAGATTAGCTGCTCTAGAACATTTCCCAGGTCTGGATCTTGTCACAATTTGGAATTGTTTTGCTTCTGTGTCAATGGATTTATATAAAGATCCCTGGGCTGGATTAACAGATAGACTACACATACCATAGAGTGAGGCCTTAAGTTTGTATGAAGGATGATTTTATCCCACCTCTGCAGTGCAGGGCTCTTCTTTCTTTTTTTAATGTTTCCACAGTTGAGAACGTTGTGGTTGGTTTCTTTGCCAGGCAAACGGTGGCTAAATTCCTGGCTGTGGAGAAATGTTAAGGTGGTTGGAGCCTGTATAGCCCAAGGAGCAGACTGATGATGTGCAATGAGGCAATTTCAGGTGTTAAAGTAGCAGGACATAATTTTCTGTTAATTTATTGCATTTATATTCTGCCTTTGCTCCATGATGGTACTTGAGATGGCATAGATGGGCAGATTGGAAGCAGAGAGTGGCATGAATTAGAAGAGGGTGAGACTTTGAATATGACTCCTTGACTTTATCTTTTAATCTTCCCGAGTTACATGTTGACAGAGGCAAGGGACAGGGGGTGAGAAATAGTTTCCAGGTCAACATGCCAACTTTGTATTTGAGAGCCATTGTAATAGTGATAATGAGTATGAGCTAGAGCTTCTCAGTTCAGCCGTGTGTTTGTCGGGAGCCATTGATGAACCACAATCTCTGAGCCTCTTGTCCCCTAGTTTACCTGCAATGTGGGAATAATAGTGCTGACCTTTAAATGATTGTTTATAAAGATTACAGTCATACCTCGGGTTACAGACGCTTCGGGTTGTGTGATTTCGGGTTTGCACCGCGCCAAGCCTGGAAGTACCGGAATGGGTTACTTCCGGGTTTCGGCGCTTGTGTATGCGCAGAAGCGCTAAATGACACTTTGTACATGCGCAGAAGTGCCGAATCACGACCCACGTGTGCGCAGAAGCGGCAATGCGGGTTGTGAATGCTGCGCGTTGCGAACGTGCTTCCCGCACGGATCACGTTTGCAACCCGAGTGTCCACTGTACTGAGCCAGTGTATATGAAGGGCTTTTGAGCACTTAGAAAAAGCAGTGACCTGAGTTCTCTGAGTGCCCCTCCTTATGTTGGCAAAACTGCATCTTAATATTTTTGCCCCCATTCTTCATGCCTTTTTGCCCCTTTCCCCTCCTTCAGCTAAATCATGATTGCCAGAAATATCCCAATAAAAAACAAAAGGGAAGGGTGGAGGAAAAGCCTATGGACATTTGGAAACAAAATAAATTACATAAAAGAAGTAAAGCCTATCCCAAAATGCATGTATTTATTGTTTCTTCTGTTTACAGCACAAACTTTGGGAAGCCTTTGATCATCCCATGAGGAAAGCGTGTAGAGACCACATTCGCAGCCATCAAAGCTGAACACCTGGGTGTAGAATAATGGATTCCAGGTATGAGAGCTAGCAGAAGAAAAGGGTTTGACCTGATGGGTTTCCTTCTGCTAAGAAGTCTAGGCAGGGCGGGGCCTCACTAACTGGGATTCCTTGCTTGCCTGCAGTATGGCTGTTTTCTCCACCCTGGGAAGCCCCTTTTTGGAGCAATCTTGTTCGCGGAGCCATTACCACCCTTCCCAGGCACACCCACTGAGGAAGGAGCAGCGATATACGGTGAGATGGGGTGGGGGGAGACAAGGTGGGCAAATAATGCTGCAGAGTCACTAGCGGGGAAATCAAATGGAGCAGAGCTGCTAGCAGGAAGAGTCAAACAGGTCTTTTGGATCTCTATTGAACCAGTCCCTTTCAGGAGCTGGATAAAAATTCCATGGTGTTGGCTATCCAGTGGAACATGAATGCTCCACTTTGAGCATTTCTGTATTCTTGGGGGTTGAGCTAGGCCTGGAAAGAGCCAATAAAGTATATTGATTAGATGCTGGGAGTTCAAATCCCTTCTCAGCCATGACGTAGGCCACTCATCCTTTCTTAGCTTAGCCTTCCTCTCAGGATTGTTGTGATGGAAAAGGATGTGGGGGTAGGAAACCACGTTTGATGCCCTCAGTTTTTTGGAGGAAGTGTAGGATAAAAATGTAACGATTAAACAGTTGTCAAGTGGAGCTACAGGAAGAGGGAGTTATTTTACATCTTGGCTTGAACTTTTCTGGAAGGTTTATGCCAGCCCTTTGGGCCCACCGACTCTGAAAACTCACTTTCCCGCTTTCCCTAGGCTCTGAGCCCGTCTCGTTTACGACACAAGAATTGCCCCACCTCTCCCAAGAAGGCAGAAACACAAAGTCCTCCAACCCCAGGTTTGCTTCCTGGGTCCAGTTACCAGGAAGTGAAACCCCCAGAGTCAGACTCTACAAGCCCCTTCAATGAATCATGGCCCTCGACTGAGCGCAGTTCTTCCTCTCTGACTCCCGAGGCAGCAAAGGGCCTTCCCTCAGAGCAGATAACGGGGATCAAAGCACTGGCGTCGCCAAAGCCCCCAGAATCTGTTTCAGACAGCGATTCAGTTATTGCCAGGTAAGCCTGCTAGCTAAGGGTTTCTTCTCAGGTGGGCGGGCATAGCAGCAAGAGTTTACTGGACTTGTGTGGGGATGGGAGTCCTGGGTTCAAATACTACCTGGAAGAAGAACACATCTGATACCCTCAGTCAAGTCTGTTTCTCAAACTTAATTTGTTCCGGAAGTCTGTTCTAAAACAAAAGCGTTCCAAAACCAAGGGCACTTTCCCATAGAAAGTATTGCAAAACGGATTAATCGATTCCAGACTTATAAAAACAACCCCTAAAACAGCAATTTAACATGAATTTTACTATCTAACGAGACCATTGGTCCATAAAATGAAAGCAATAATCAATGTACTGTTCTATTTAAAACAAATAAGACAGTACTGTAGATGATATTTTTTTTAAAAAAATCTTAACCTGCACTGATGATAGTCATTGTTTGGATGGGGGGCTTTTATCCATTTCCACAGTCACACAATCAATCAGTCAATCAATCAATCAATCAATCAATCAATCAATCAATCAGTAGCTGAACTTCCACACAGTCACAAAAACAAATTAACCGAAAAGCCTCCGAAACAAAAATGCAAAATAAATTGCAAAAACAAAAGTGCCAAACTTAATTTGTTCTGGAAGTCAGTTTGACTTCTGAAATGTTTGAAAACCAGGGCGCAGCTTCTGATTGGTGCAAGCACCCCAGAAACAATAGCCAACAGCAGCATTGGATGTTCGGCTTCCGAAAAACATTCGAAATCCGGAACACTTACATACCAAGGCGTTTGAGAACCAAGGTACCACTGTACTGAGTCTCTAGTCTAGCTTGGGAGTGATCACTACATTGAAGTAAAGTTCTTTGTCCATGTCTGTGATGCGGCACCTTTGATCCTTTGGCAGGTATATGGAGCGATTTCGTTACGGGCAGCCCACAAGCCGCAGGGAGCGCTGGGCACCAAATGGTCACTCTGCACAGTTCTGGTGGCTTGGCCACTCCTTTCCCCCTGAATGCAACATTTCCAAGAAGGAGACATCGCCAACTTCAGGTACTTGAGTCCAACAAGAAGGGTGCCGATATGGGGAACACTTTTATCAAGGTAGACCAGGATGAGTGGGCCCTCGGAAAAATTGGATTTGTGTTGGAGCAGTACCTGCCCTAGCCAAAAGAGTGGTTGCTATTGGTAGGAAAAACTTCAGATTTGAAGACTTGCAAATTTAGATATGGACACACACATTGGAGCTGTGTCTTTGTCCAGGACTTACCTGTTAATTCCTATGAAGTAGAACTTTTTAGCAGTGGCGGGTAGCGCTCACAGGTCGCTCCTGTCCTAGCTTTTCCCATAAGAGAGGCATTTGAGACCAACTTGGGACCAGGTTGTCTGAGAGACTCGCCTGGTCAGTAGAATAATCTCAGTGGCCCTCCTCATTGTGCCATAGTCTGCAGGTGTCCATCTGGCATCAACTGGGAAGAGGGCCTAAAATAAATAAATAATAGGAGTGTGCCAGGATTTTAAAAATCACAATATTTAAATCTGTCCCCTCCTCTGTAGTTATCAGATAACTCTGCATATGCTCTAAGGTATTTTCTTTAAGGTATCAAAGCAATCCAAAGTGAGATGGGGGGGGCTCTGATGGCCCCCATTATTACTTGGGAGTTCTGTGTAATTTTAGCACCCATTTCTCACAACCAAGCAACCTGTCCAAAGAGTGGATTCATGTTGGCCTTTTTCAGGGTTCTTCACCTATAATTTAGAAGATAACTTAAAGTCAAGCATATAGTTTTTCAGGCCTATGGATGAAAGGGGAAGGGAAGGAGGGAGGGAGCCTAGAGCCACCCAAGATTTAAAGATTAGGCTCTTTGCAAAGATGTCTGAACTGTGTGAGTCAGAAATCTGTAATGAAGGTGTCTCCTTGCAGACAGTAGCCAGAGTGAAGTGAGGCAGTCGCTTTTCAGTCCTGCTCTGGACCAGTCTCCCTTGGTGAGTAAGAAGGTTCTCTCTAGGAATGGGGAGGTATCTACTCTGTCCACCAAAAAAAGGACATAATATAGTTATGTTATCTTTGTGGATCACTGTTAATCTCAACCCTCAGGGTTGAGGAATATTGTACAGAATCTGGAGGCATGGGTTCTAATCTTTGCTCAGCGATAAAGCTCATTGAATGACCTTCAGCCAGTCATATCTTAGAGCCTAGCCTTTTAAGCAGGATTGTTGTGAGGATAGTATGGAATAACCACACATGCTGCCCTGGTCTCCTTGAAGAATATAAACATGATAAATGGGGAAATCATATGTGTAAAGTTGGTCCTGCTTTGAGGACTGTGCTCTGGGGGGAGAAAATTGTGATGTTCACTATAGCACTTCTCAGCAGGATGATTAGTTTTTGGTTTCTCATTTGGATCTTTTATTAAGAACCAAGCGACCTTAAATTTTCAGAATTTGCAGGCAGGTGGGAGTCTTGCTTGGTCCTGGTTTGGCTGATTACTTTGACAGATCAGAAGACCATTTTCAATTTCCTCTGTCTCAGTAACTCCCTGCTTATTGGTATCTGAAGAAGTGTGCATGTACACGAAAGCTCATACCAAGAACTAACTTAGTTGGTCTTTAAGGTGCTACTGGAAGGATTTTTTTTTGTCCCTGCTTATTATTACTGGTGATTGTTTCACCTTAACTGGTGTTCTTCTGCTTCCTGTCCCTACTTTGTCTGCACCAGAGGATCAATGTACCTTTGTCCCATTGGATTGACCATCTTCTATTTTTTTGGTCATGAGCTTGCTAACACTAGGCACTCCATAAGTGCTGCAGCTTCTCCCCTTGCCCTGCTGCCAGAATCCTGACATTCTTTTCTTTATAGAGCAGGCATGGGGAATGTGTGACCCCCTGGATTTTGTTGGACTAGAGCTCCCATTATCCCTGACCATTTGCCCCATGAGCTAGAGCTGTTGGGAGTTGGAGTTCAACAACATCTGGTGGGCCACAAGTCCCCCATCCCAGCTATAGAGTCTCCTATCTGACCCATTCCTTTGTATGCTCTTTTGTAGGGGGACTCACAGGATTCTTCCACGCTGGACCCTGAGACTGTTAAGCTGCAGGAGAGAGCAGCCAGGCTGTTACACAGAAGGTACTAACCTCCCTTGTATTTCACTCATCATCTAGGCTGCACCTTCCTCAGTGTCTAATGGGCCTTCCAGCTTCTCTTTCTGTTCTCTCCCCAGCTGCCCCTCATTCCTAATAACCTGCCTGTCCTCATATGTTTTTCTGCATGCAGCACATCCCCGTTGAGCAGCTCCAGGCATGCAAGCTCTACCCCCACGTCCACCATCACAAATGCTGACACAGACATGACTGGTCGTGCTCCACATCACCTTGGTCTTGGCGAGCTGCAAGGTAAGACATGAGATCCAGGACCTTGCCTCTTAAGGGAGTGTTTTTCAACCTGGGGTCTCCACATGTTGCTGGATTCCAATCTCAACAGCCCCAGCCAGCTTAGCCACTGGTAAGGGGTGATTGGAGCTGTAGTCCCAGCACCTGAAGCCCAAGGTGGAAGAACTCTGTCTTGAAGGAATGCCAGTGTTGTGGACAATGACAGAAAGTGAGTGCTGTTGAGGGGGGGGGGAGTGAGGAAAAGAAAGTTGGCTGGACTAGTAACTGGCCGAGTGCTAGTCTGATTGCCTCCTAAACAGTGTGGATGTTCTTATTTGGCGATTTATGAAGAATGATGGCTGCTTTAGTACAAATCTTTAGACTGCCCTATCTTTCAGTGCATCACTCAAAGGCAGAATTTGGTAAGGGGCATCCCAGTAATCTCCCCTTTCATTCTCAAATAAACAAATTGCTAGCCCTTCAGGCAATCCTGGGTAACTTTCAAAAGGCCAGAGCGGTTGCTGAGCAGGATCTCGCATGGACAGGGTAACAGCAGCTGAATAAACTGGGCAAAACAGCAACTGTACAAATTTCTATTGCTAAATTTCTAGAGGTCACAGAATTACTGGTATAGAATTCGTGTTGTCTTGATATTAATTTGATTCTTGTTCAAAAGCACACATGCCTTATCATATGCCGGTTGAGTTGAATGGGCTCTTTTGGACTCCAGCTTCCATCATCCCTAGCTAGCATAGCCAGTGGTGAGGTATGATGGGAATTGTAGTCTAACAACATCTGTGGAGCCATGGGTTCCTCCTGCCTGCTGTAAAAGATCCAGTGACTGATATAAGCCATCACCAAAGGAGACAAATCAATATACACTTTTTCAAAGATGATGATCCCAAAATGAAAACAGTGATGGACAATGCCTGTATCTTGCAGAACTTTTTCAGAAGTTCACTGCAGACACTCCATTCATGTGCACCTCTCTCTCTCCCTGCCTCCCTAGGTAGTCGGAATGCTTTCCCTTACTATATCACTCAAAGATCTCAGCCATGTTCTTCTTCAAAACCAGAGGATGATATCCTTTTCCAGTGGCGTCTCCGGCGAAAGATGGAGGAAGCGAGCCAGGCTGTTGCTGTGATGCCCCCTCTAGCTTGGAGGAGTCCACATATCCAGCCAACCTGTGCTTCCAGCCTGGTAAGAGTTTGAGGTGAATACCTTTGCCATTGTCCTGTGCTGTGTAGCTTCAAGGCAAAAGCCTTGGAAGCAGGGGATGGAGCCATGCTTTCGGTTCACAACAAGATAGAGAAGCGCAAGCAATAGGCAGGGTGTGATGCATGAGAGGACCACAGCTCTTGCTACCTTGTTGTTGAGAGCTGAAGTGGAAGAAACCTTGCAAAGTTCATGCACTGTTTCAGGCCGCTCCATCTTTATAACTTCCAAGATGCTTGTGGCTATTCCACTTCAATCGTTTTGGAGTTGATGAGGTAAACAACTTTCCCATCATAGTATTGATCCTATACAGTATGGCAAAGCATTCAGAGAGGAGTGGATCTGCTTCTAAGCATCTCGCTACTCCATCTCAGAAAGTCCAGTACATGCAGTCTGAGTCATGTATATTTTTCAATCGTTGTTCCCTGCAGGTAGAAAGAACGGCCCAGAAGCCATCAGAACCTTCAAGTTGGAAGCGTGAAGATGGAAGAGTGCAGCCAACTTCGGAAACCGAGCTGCATGTGAAATCCACCCTCCATGATTATCATCCCTGCTGCCCCACAGACTCTGTGAAAAATGGACCATGCTCCACGCAGCTCATAGAAGCCACTCCCTTCAGCAGTGGGATTGTACTGGTTGGAAGTTCAGAACCAAAGAGAGAGCAAGGAGTGAAGGAAGTAACTCTGCAAGAGGAACATGTCCCTGCATACCAAGACTCTCCTCTCCTTGCAAGGCCTGCAGGAACCAACAAGCTTTTGGACCAGAGCACTTTGCATCAGGATCAACAGGCAGCCCGCCCTGTAGAGAGAGTGCACACTGAGCCCAGAGGGAACCAGAAGGCATTCAGAACCCAGCAGGGCCAAGCCAAACCAGTCAGAGACTTCCGAGGGCCACCAGTCAGTCGCACAAAAGATTCTATTCAACACGTCTTGGGAGAGGTATAAGCATATGATCTGGCAATCTTTGTGGCTGTCATCACAGTGTGACGTAGAGGCCTATCATGCAGAATAGTGAGCACTTCAGTCCGGATGATTTTTCTAGTCCTCATGGTTGCAAAGACAAATGTGAATGCTTTTATTGGCAGCTACTGCTAAAGATTTTAGGAATAAGGACTAGGCTGAGGTTTCCATTAATCTCAGACACGGCTCCTTGACTCAGTGCAGGCCCCTCCCCAGTTCTACCTAGACACTTTCTATCCTTAACACTTTTCTTGCCCTCTGATTCCCCCCCCCCCCAATGTGTTCCAATTGCCCCCACTTCCTTTATGGCTAACAAAAATTTAATGCTAAATTGTGAAGTATCCCCACATTATATTTCACTGGAACAGTGGTTTTCAAACTGTGTTCCAGGGAAGTTTATGTGAGGCCCTTCGTGTGGGAAGCAGTGACAATCAGTTCTGGCAGACAGAAAATTCATTTGAAAGACAGCTTATTCATCATTATTGACCTTCTGCAAAGCCGTTGGAGAGAAAACAAATTCACAGGCTGTACTGTGAATTTAGACAGGAGTGACAGTGGGATCCAACAGGCCTGGCTAGTGGCCCATCAGAAGTGTTTGCCCTAGTGCATGCCTGTGATGGACTTGGTCAGGTGGGTGGAGGGACATCCATGGGAGCGAGAGACAATGTGTTTAAAGCTGGAAGAGGAGTTTTTTTGTTCCTTCCTTCCAGTTTCATGGTAGCCTTCTAGAGAGGCTTCTGCCCCTTTGAAGGTGAAGGAGGAACATCATCAGCACCTGCATTCCGGGAGCTGCAAATACATGCACCACACACACATCTCTTGCTCGGACTTGGTTTGCTCTTGGGTCCCTTTCTCTAGTGCTGCCCAAGCCTGATTCTGGTCCTTCTTGCTCCCATGGGAAACTTTATTGCATCCAGTTATCAAACTTGGTTTAGCAGCCTGCTCCCCGGCTGCTTCCCTTCAGGCTAACCAGACTGACGTGTGGCCTGCTGTGACATTATCTCAAAGCACTGGATGCTGCAGCCAGGTTGGTTCAGACAGCAGGCAAGCATCAGGCCTTCTCTGCATGGACATCTTGGTAGATGTTAAGGAGTTTCTCAGTAGGTAACGTGATGTGGATTCCTTAAAGACCACTGTGCCAGAGAAAAAAAGCACTTTCAGAAATTTATGTAGATAAACAAAATGTAATCAAGTGGCACACTTGCAGATTTCCCAGTGGGTTGTGGGAATGACTTTACTATAGAAAAGGAAGATGAACCATCATCCAGCAGCTCCATTTAGCTGCTTGGGGGTATCTGAAATGGGCTCTTCCACTTCTGCTTTCCTTCCCAGGAGGACAGGAGGAGATTTAACTAGCTTTCTCTCTCATCCAGGTGATTGCCGAAAGACTTTTCTCCCCACCTGATTCTCCACATCCTCATACGGACAAACCAAAAAGGAATTCAAAGAGTCGAAGCCTGGATGAAGCTCGGCCAAGAGCTGTTTCTGCTCCCTCACATCCCCAGCTCCTGAACATGGCTGCTCAGCTGCTGGAGCAGGCTGAAGGTGGGATAGTTGAGGGAATGGCAGATATGTGGATTTCACGGAGGCCTTTAAACATTCATGGTGGGGTCCATTTCGTCCCACCCGGACAAGCATGTTCCTTTAGTTCCTGCCTGGCTTCACATTTCATAAACTCTGGACAGGAAACCTAGACCTGGAGTCTGGACCACTGAGTGGCCGTCACCGGCAATGGGCGATGATGATGCTCTGTTCAGTTTCCACTGGGCAAGCATGAGCTTAATTCCAATTTTGCAACTATTCTAAACACATTGACCAAATCAGTAATGGGTGGAATGGAAATGGAGATGTGGCTAGAGAAGGAACAGAGTAAGCAAGAGACAGGGTGTCTAAAGGTGCCTACACCAGTGAGGGTTTTTTTTAATACAGACCTAGAACTACACATGATGGGACACGGGTGGCGCTGTGGGTTAAAGCCTCAGCACCTAGGACTTGCCGGTCGAAAGGTCGGCAGTTCGAATCCCCGCGGCGGGGTGCGCTCCCGTCGTTCGGTCCCAGCGCCTGCCAACCTAGCAGTTCGAAAGCACCTCCGGGTGCAAGTAGATAAATAGGAACCACTTACCAGCGGGAAGATAAACGGCGTTCCGTGTGCTGCGCTGGCTCGCCAGATGCAGCTTCTCACGCTGGCCAAGCTGGAGCAAGAGGAGGGGAATATGTGGAAGCGGGAATTGAGCAGGAGGAATTGGTAAGTGCCTGGGAAGTGGGTTATTTTACAGGTTTGCGCTGATCGTTTGGTTCTAAGCAAATAAACAACAGACAGCTTGGAACATCCCTGCAGATACCGTATTTTTCGCCCTATAGGACGCACATTTTCCCCTCCAAAAATGAAGGGGAAATGTGTGTGCGTCCTATGGGGCGAATGCAGGCTTTCGCCGAAGCCTGGAGAGCGAGAGGCATTGGTGCGCACCGACGTCTCTCGCTCTCCAGGCTCCAGGAAGCTATCCGCAAGCCTTACGCGCCCGGGGAAGTTCCCCCGGGCGCGCAAGGCTTGCGGGCGCCAGCCTGCAGCGCGGAGCACGGGGCGCCCTCCGGAGGACGCCTCGTGCTCCGTGCAGGTGTCCACAAGCCCTGCGCATCTGGGGGATCTCCTCCGGGAGCGCAAGGCTTGCGGGCGGCAGCTGGCAGCGCGGAGCACGGGGCGCCCTCTGGAGGACGCCCCGTGCTCCGCGCTGGTGTCGGCAAGCCTTGCACACCCGGGGGATCTCCCCCCCGGGCGCGCACGGCTTGCGGGTGGCCGCGGCAGCGCGGAGCACGGGGTGCCCTTTGGAGGATGCCCCTTGCTTCGAGCAGGTGCCCGCAAGCCTTGCGCACCGGGGAGGGCGTGTGGGGCACCCTGAAACAGAGGGCTCCCCATGCTGCGGACAGTAGCCTGCCGCCCGACGCTCGGGGCACCCTGAAGCAGAGCGCCCCTCGCGCCAGACAGACATCGGCCAGCCCCACAAGCTTGGGGGACAGCGGGGAGGCGCAGCACCGCCATCCCACTGTTCCCCGGCCTGGTTTTGGGGGGGAAATAAAGGAAAAATATTTTTCCTTTATTTCCCCCCCAAAAAAGTAGGTGCGTCCTATGGGACAAAAAATACGGCATATATTGGAGAGCTCCATCCACAGCCCTGACTGGTAGGAAAAGGAGAACGCACTTAAAGTGGAGTTAATTTTTCTGTTTTGCAGACTCGGATGGAACAGAGTTTGAGGACGACCCCCTGTTACGGGTGCTAAGGGGCCAGAGGGAGTTGTTGCGCAGCCAGCTGAGGTGGGTCGATGCTGATTGCAAACTGTCCAGAGGCATTCTCTCTTGGGATTGCTGCTGTTTCAAAGTCTTTGCTAGCTGCTGAGAACGGTTGCCTTACGTTGCCTGATGTCCTGTCAGGCTTTCCATGCCCCTCTCCTTTGGCTTTGAAGCATAATGGATACTGTTAGAAGTGTTGTCCCCTTTGTCATCATCCCTGGTGCCTTTGCAGTGTCAACACATTCTCCGTATGTGTCTTCTTCCCACCCACCCCAGCTTTAGATGCAGCTCCTATGAAAAGAGGTCGTTAGAATTCATATTGTTTGATGCATATTCTTCCCTCCTTCAAAAGAGTTTAGGTGGTGTGTATAGTTTTTCTCTCCACCCATCCTGTCCCCACAACCAATCCTGTGAGTTAGGCTGAGAAATGATGGCTGGCCCAAAGTCATTTGGTGAGTTTTGTGGCTGGGTAGGAATTTGAGCTGGAGTCTCTCTGGTCTTAGTGCAGTGTTGCAACCATCACACCACACTGTCTCTCTATAAGGATCTGTAAGAGGTTGCTTATGTTTTAGCATCAGGCAAGAACTCAAGGCTTTATAGTTCATATTCATCCAGATTTAATCCTTCCCTAAAGTACAATTCTTGGTATGGACAGGATAGTGGATATTCAGTGATTCCAAGCAATCACTTAAATAATAATAATAAAAGAGAGCACAGAAGTCAGCTTTTTTTGATGGCCTGTATTCATTTTTGCAATGTTTCTAGTCTTTACAGCTGTGACAACTGAAAGCATGTAGGAAATAATCTAGTAATCTCAAAAGTCAGAAGTGTGGCTTATGTTTATTTTTTTAGTGGATTTAGGCATCGCACATGCCATTTTGACACTTTTCATATGTGAGAGAAGCAGCATAAAGTATGCAGGAAATAGAATTTGCTTAATTTATGCACATCTTAGAATTTATGATAAGTTGGCGCTTTTTAGTGCAAAGGGCATTCTGCTTTCAGCTATGAGCGGTTGTTGAGTGCTGCCCCACTGCTCCAAACAAATTGCAGCTGCCTGGTCTGATGGGCAGTTTATTCTGTGACAGTATGCCTGTGTTGCTTTGGTCTCCTCCAGCCCTTAAAGGTGGTATGCACTTCTACTCTGTTCCCTTGCAGAGCTGTGGATGTCCGCGTAGCTCAGCTTGAAGGCTACCATCCTGATGAAGACTTACCCCGTCGATGACAGACGCCTGCACGATCTTCTCTGCACCTTGAGTGTGGTTGAAGGCTCTCCGATTCATAATTTGGGATTACAGCAGTGGACTGGGTCCTGTGCTCCTTGCTCAGACACCTCTGGATGACTTCAGCGACAGGCTTTGGGAGAGGTTCTTATTTATGCTAGCACCCTTCTGGTTTTGGCTGCGCTGCCTGTACCCAACAAGCTGGTGTGTTCATCAAAGTCAACTGGGAGTGCAAAATGACCAGGCACTGGTGTGTAGGGATGTGCCTAAAGCATAAACAGTGCCTTGTTTCCATGGTTTCATTGTGTATTTTTGTGGTGAGATTAAAATAAAAAGTGTATTTTTGGATCAAAATGAACTGATGGTTTGCAGTAAGATGACATAACCTATCCAGTACCTCCTGTCCAATTAAATGATGGTTAATGAAGTCCAAAACCATTTGACTTGGAGAGGAGGCACTAGGCAAACATTTTAAATTTATTTTAGCCACCTTTGGAATGGAAAGGACGGATGAACAATCCCCAAATAAATACATTTTATTTTATTAAATGTTGTATTCCACCTTTCTAATTAGCTGTCAAAGGCACCTTACATCGAATTGTGTTTTATTGGATTTCAAACAATGTAATCCCCCAAAAGAGTAACAAAAACCAATAGTAACACCAAAGCACTAGGAGAGTTAAAACTGGCAACAGAACTCTATTGGGGAAGGCACAGGAAAAGAAAAATGTGTTTACTTGGGCCTTAGGTGTGCCTCTTTGGGGAGGGTTTTTCACAGGACCTTTTCCGTTGTGGCACCTCATTTCCAGTAGTCACCTGCCTAACCTTCAAGAGCAGGGACACTCGAAGGAGTGCTGACGACTGCAACAAACTGCAAGGTTTGTGCAGGACAAGGTAGTGTGGATGCTATCCTGTAGACCAGCATTGTAAGTTTAGTCCCTTCTGCAGTAACCTGCTGCATTTCTGTGCTTAGTGCAAAGGATTGGAAGTGAGAGGCCTCTGTCTCACCTCCGCCAACTCGCTGCCATGCAGTTCCATGTCACATATGCCATTCCCAGGCCAGTGATTAAATATGCTACAGATGAATGTGTTGCCCCTGCTCAGCCAAAGAAGACGGATGGGGAGATGCGAGGTGGGACATAGATATAAAAGCATCCATTTAATGTGTCATAAACTGTTTCCTCCAAAGTCCTGGAAATCATATATGTCCTGTCCAGAGAGATATTTGGTGCCCTTTTATGCAGTAGCAATGTTAAGACTGCCAGTGCTTAATATAGGAGCCTAGTAACAATATGAGGGAAGATCAAAAGACTCTATAAGGAGCTCCTCTAAATGACCAGGGAAAGAGGAAATAGATGCTGGCGGGCCAGCATAGAATAATCCCAAGAAAACACAAGTTTCCCCATGGCTGGTTTCTCATAGCACCCTCCCTGTCCCTGTTGTCTATTAACAGGGAGCATTATGGGTGAGACTGAAAGCTCCTTTAGTGCAGTATTACGTTGCCAACCATGATGGCCTGTTCCCCCTTTGATCCCAGCATCTGGTATTCAGTACACAACAGCTTCCATTTAGCTATTGTGGCTAATATCCATTGGCAGTGTTCTCCTTGTCTAAGCCTTTAAAAAAGTGATCTGAGCTTGTGGTCATGACCACATTTTGGAGGTAAGGAATTCCATAAGTGAATTACGAATTTTGTGTTAAGTACTTTACTTCTTTTTGTCAGTCCTGAAACTGCTGCCACTTGGTTTAAATATTGGTGTAACCCCCCCAGTTCCAGCGTGAGAGGATGGAAAAGGTTTTTCGATTTGCAGCCCTTAGGCCCTTTAGGTTGTGATGTCTGGCTATGAATGGAGAAAGGGAACTGAACACAGGAGTATCCCTGCAGAAGATAATTTCTTTTCTAAGTTGGGCTTCAAACGAGAGAGAATAAATTGAATACTCCTGAGTGGGGCAAATGGGCAAGCAAGGAATGTGGCACTCTACCACTTATTTTTTCTGTATGAACATATATATATATATATATATATATATATATATATATATATATATATGCTTTCGTAGATTTTCACGGGTACAGGAATGCAGGTTTTGGTGTCCTCGGGTGTCTTCCCGTGTAAAAGTTGGGGTGTCTAGGCGACGTTTCGACGAGGTCTCACTCGTCATCTTCAGGCTGGTGCTTTCGGCTTCTTGTTACTGGAACAGAGCGGGATCTCAATGTTTGAGTTCCTATAAATACTGTAGAGGGGGTGTGGTGTCTAGCCTCCAATGTTCTGGGCAGAGAGGAAGTTCTCAGGCTAGTGTGCCTTTTCTTCTCACTCAAGGTATCTCTCAAGTAATTAAGGAACAAAAGAAGAAAAGGCACACTAGCCTGGGAACTTCCTCTCTGCCCAGAACATTGGAGGCTAGACACCACACCCCCTCTACAGTATTTATAGGAACTCAAACATTGAGATCCCGCTCTGTTCCAGTAACAAGAAGCCGAAAGCACCAGCCTGAAGATGACGAGTGAGACCTCGTCGAAACGTCGCCTAGACACCCCAACTTTTACACGGGAAGACACCCGAGGACACCAAAACCTGCATATATATATATATATATATATATATACACGAGTGTGTCCAATTGTCTTGCAAAGCAACTGGGCCAAACATAGATAGCTGGATGTCACAGACAGATTGGATGTAGAGGAATGTGTTGGGGGTACCCCCAATGGAAGAAAGCTCAGAGCCAAGGAATTGGGGGTGGGATGATGATGAGTGGTTAGAGGGAGAAGACTGGGAGGAGGTGGTGTTGGAAGTTGAAGAGGTAACACAGCTTAGTGAGCGGGGAGAGTCTATGGCAGAGAGAAGTCCAGAATCACAGGCAGAAGCTGATGTAGGAGAGAAGGGAGGCCCAGAAGCAGAGATGTGTCTGGCTGGTGAAGAGGCATGGATGTCTTCCCTTCCTGCTGTGGCAAGCTGCCCTCTCTCAGAACCAGAAGAGGCATGAAAGGGGCAGAGAAGTTAACTTCACACAGGCACAGTCTCAGATTGCTTGGGGAAAACTGGGGAGGAGGGGATTTAGGCAGCTGTGGGGAGGCAGGGACCTTCAGTCTTCGCAACCACTTCATGGGGGCAAGACCTGCCGGAGATGAATTGCTGGGCTGATTAGGCCTGGCACACCTGTGCAGATCCTGTTTTTGCTAATAAAAGAGTTAACTCCAATGTGTTCGGTGTGATTTACTGCTGGCTCGCTCCTGTCACTGCCTTCTATTGAGTTAGACCATTCATTCATATTCCTCAGTGTTTGCTACACTTAACTGTCTCTCCAGGGTTTTAGGCAGGGTTCTTTCCCAGCCTTACCTGCAGATGCTGGAAGTTGAACATGGGGCTTTCTGTGTGGAAAGCAGATGCTGTACCTCTGTGCTACGACTTCATCTCGAACATCTAGACATTTGAAAGTTCTGTCTTTATTTGGTCACTTCTTTCCCACTTCCTGAGTCCACTTGATCTATTTATGGGTGTGTCCATCTGTCCCCTTGAGGGACACTTACCTATACACACACACTCCTGAACTGATGTTGGCATCCCATCCCATTTTATAATTTAAATATTTTGTTGGAAGCCTCCCAGAGTGGCTGGGGAAACCCAGCCAAATGGGCAGGGTATAAATTATTTATTTCTATTATTATTATTATTATTATTATTATTATTATTATTATTATTATTATATCCCTATTCTCAAGGCAGCTAAGTGCCAATATGTGGCCACAATCAGCAAATCAGAAACCTGGATGCTCCCTTATCCTTTGCTTTCTGACCTTCACCCATGTTCTACATGAAGCCATCCCAGGTTGACTTGTGAGTTAACTTGAACTGTGACTGGCTGGATGTCCATCTGGAGAGGCCACATGAATTATAGCAGTGCAGGACAGTGTGGGAGCTAGCTGGGATGGGTGGGTGTTGAATGGACACAGCTGTGATAGCCTAGGTAGTGCCAGGCATTGAGATGGCCGTGTCTGGCAAAGAACAAGGTACTTTTTGTTGTTTCGAACCACTTTGTCACATTGCTCCCTCAGTCGTCCTGTCCTCATCTCTTGTATTTTAATATTTTGTTGGAAGCCGCCCAAAGTGGCTGGGGAAACCGAGCCAGATGGGTAGGGTAAAAATAATAAATTATTATTATTATCATTAGCTGAATATTGGCCCATTTTTAGGGCAACAACTTCATCACTGAACTTCTAAAGTTCTATTAGTTTTTCTGAATTTTTGTTCAGTGAGTGGAATTTGGACAGTGACCTTTGGAGACCTAGCTTCCTGTCTGTAGCTGGCAGGAGCAGAGATGGCAACTCATCCTTGCCTGCAAATGCCTTGACTGTAAGATATTACTCATGTAGCTAATGGTCTGTGTTTGCATCAAAATGACTCTTGCGCAATCTTCCCACGTGAGATTCCTTTAGGTTTCTGGCACATTCTGAAGGATGTGATAGGGATGTTGTGAGGGTCAAATGCAATGTGGGTTAAACTGGCATTTATAATGCAGATTCAGTTTTTAATTTGGGATTGCCTCCTTCAAGATTGATGTGACATGTTTTACAGGTATTCCGTATCTCTGTTCTGTAGCAATATGAGTTTTTCAGCAATATGGCCCTTGACATAGGGCTTCTATCTAGTAAAGCAGGATGTCTGTATGGTAGACTGAATTAGGTGGCTTTACAGGGGGACTGGACAAATTCATAAAGGACGATGCTATCAACTCGTCATGATGACTTTATGGTACCAGATTCAGAGGAGATAGCTGAATTACTGGTTGCTGAGGAACTATGGAAGAGGCTATTACACTTATCTCTTGCCTTGTCTTTCCAGAGTTGTCTTTTTACTGGCCACCATGTGACTCAGAATGCTGACTGGATCAGTCTGATCCAGCAGAGCTCTCTTTTATGTTCTCAACCTTATGAGTTCTCCAAAACCTATCCAGCTTGTGATGCGTCATGGCGCCAATTTACTATCCCACCAGATGACCTTGCATGGAAGCATGAGGTCTTTATGCGAGCAGGTTCTGAGGGGTTGGGATTATTTGTGTGTGTGTCTTGTACCCATACATCTGAGCCATCCGCCGGGGTGGACTGATGAATGCAGCTCCCCCAGGGCACCCTGTCTGGACTTGTTGCGGTGTCAGCAATCGCCTGGTCTGACCTCCATGTTGTCTACCTGGGAGGGCTAGTGAGAGATGAGGCAGCGGTGACAGTGTCTATTAATAAGAATGTCACTTGTCGTTATGTAACGGAGTCCCACTGTGCCATACCTTGCTTTGTCGCATTTGTGAGGTAGAATCACACACCCCTATTTTTTTTTACCACCCAGTTACATAAAGGCATAATAAGCCATTCAGTCGGTGCAGATTAAACAAGGCTTTTAAGTACTGGCAGTGGTGGTTCTCCTTTGGACTCTGATGGTGATATTTTGTGGGGATATATCACAAGGGGAGGTCATGAGGCCTAGTTCCCAGTTCCTCCTTCAAAATCCACACAAAACAACAAGGAAAACCTCAGTCACCAGGTATCTCTGCCTGTCACAGCCCAATTCCAGCAGCCTGTCCCTAGTATAAAGGGTGGGGAGGGGGCAGGAGAAGAATACAAGGATCCCCAGTCCATGCCTGCATTCCGAGAGAGCGAGCTTTCACATGCACATACTACTTTGTAGTAGCAATCCAGCAGATTTGAAGGGTGCGTGTAAACGCATGCATGCGTGTGTGTGTGTGAGAGTGAGTGAGAGAAAGAGAGATCTGGAGAGCAGGAGGACATAATTCAGAGAAAGGCCTACCTCCAGAAAGGTGATTTCATTGCGGGGAACAACAGCATGAGGCCCTTTTTGTAACTTGGCTCCAAGCTGTTAGAATGGGTGGCGTCTCATTTGCAAGGGTTTTTAATTTATTTATTTAACAAAACGGAAAAGAGGGAGGGAGAGAGGGAACTCCTAGGACGCCTGGGTCCTCTATATTTACCGTTCCCGAGGGGCAGATCTCCTGAATTAGGGCGAGGCAGAACTGTGCCCCGTCCCCCCCCCCTCCCCGCCGCCGCCAACCTCAGCTATATATACAGTATATGTATTCTCTCCTTTTGAAAGAAAGATGGGGACTGCCTATATAATAAATGGCTGAGGTGGGGAAAACGTTGGGGCGCCTCCCATCTATGCTCCGCTCTTTTAAGGGGGGGGGGGGTTGGAGAGCGGCCGGCCAGGCTAACAGTAGCCCCTTTGTGCCGTCCCTTCCAGCTGCCCCTTTTGTTTCAGGGTTGTTGTTTTTTAACCCCCTTCGGTGCGATCGCACGGCGAAAAAAACACACAAAAAAGCGGGTGGGTGGCGGGGTTCAAAACGAGGAAGGGCGACGTGTGTGTGGGGGGGTCGCCTGTTGGATCCCGCGCCTGCACCCCCCACCTCGTTTCCTTGCGCCCCTTTTGTTGCAAGCCGCCGATCGCCCCCCTCCCCTGCCGCCCCCTCCTCCTCCTCCTCCCCGTCTTTCTCCGAGCCTGATCCCGCCCCCGCCCGCCTGCGCTCCCCGCCCCGCCGCTGCTCTGCTCGCCCGCCCGATCGCCTCGCTAGCTGGCTGGCTGGCGCTCCCCAGCCGGAGACAGGCAGGAGGACGGACGCGCATCCGAGGGGCCGGGCCGGAGAGGATCGGCTGGCGGCGTCGGGCGGCCGCGCTGCTCCCTCCCCTATTGTCTCGGCTCGGCCCGGGACTGGCCCGGGCTGCCGCCGCCGCCGGGGCACATCAGGATCGCGGCGCCATGGTGGTAAGTGAAGGCGCCTTTCTCTCTCTCTGGCTGGGGTGGGGGGTAAGTGGGGGGGGGGAGAGGAGATGTGGGGCGGGCTTAGGGGGCGCCTTCTCTTCCTCTTGCGCGGCATGCACCTGTTACCATCGAAACCCATATCCGGCGCCCCTAGGAACACACCACCGCGCCCCGTCACTCTTCTCGCCGGGGCGGGGTGGAAAGAGATTTCAGCAAAATGCAGAACGGGGAAAAGTCAGGTGAAAACCCCTTATTTTGCTTCCAATAGCTTCCTCTCCGCCTCACCCCCCTCCCGTGGCATTTTTTTTTGGTGGGGGGGGGGGAGTGGAAACCCGACCCTCCCTTAAGTCCTGAAACTCGGGAAGATCTAGGTCAAGGGAGCGCTTTGGATGCCCCCTGCCAACCCATCAGCGCCGTGGCGCAAAGGGAAGATTCCTCTGCCCTAGAGAGCAACCGCAATAATTCACCAAGACAGCCGTCCCACTCTCCTCCCCCCCCCCGCCCCACGCGTCGCCACCACTTTCTCCCCATGATTAGGAGTTGTGCCTCATCCATTGTAATTAGAACATCACACACACACAAATGCGCTCCACAACTTCCCCCAAATAATTAGGAGGCTGTTCTCTGCTTCACTCAACATCAACTGTTGGGAGTGCAGCAGCAGCAGTAGCGTTGCTAGGCCCCGGCAGCTGGATTTGCAGCAAAACCCCAGAAACAAAAGGTGAAAAGCCAATGTCAGGAAGCAGGCAATTAAGACTAGAATTAGGTGATTAGGAGCACTGGCTACTGTAGCCTGGAGAGGGATCTATGATGCTGTCCACAATTTACAGTGTGTTGGAGCAGCTACTTTCTGCCATTGTCTTTCTGGCCAGTGGGAAAGAATTCCCTGTTGATATAGGTTGACCAGAAGCACCATTAACAGACTGGCTCATTGGTAGGCACAGCGGGGGACGGACGGACACAGATATACAGAGTCTTGATCCGCTCAATTCTGAAAGAAATCCCGAAAAACAAAAATCACCTCTGTTCCACTTACCAGTCTTTGTGGTGTTTGTCTGTTACAGCTCCAAGCAGTTTTGCACCAGACTAACAGAGGCATTGAGTGGAGATGGATGGTGCTTCCCTTTGCTTAAAAGGAATTGGAACTGTCTACAGAGAGGCTTGGCTTCACATGCTGTCTCTCTGCGGTCAAACAGGTCTTGCAGGGTTTTGAAATGATGCAGAACCCTGCAGAACCTGTTTTGCTGGAGGCGAAAGTAGGGTTGAGTGTACATGCACCCGTGAGCGACAGTCTTTTTCTCCCAGCTTGCCTTCAAATGCTCTGAGCCAGATTCCTTTAAGTCGGGCATGAGGAACCTGTAAGCTTTCAGGTTCTGTTGGATTACAACTCCCGCCATTCCTGGACATCAGCCGCGCTAGCTGGGGCTGATGGGAGCTGGAGTTCAACAGCGACTGCAGGGCCACAAGTTCCCCGTCTCTGCTTCAAGTTGAAGAATAGCCAGTGTTTTTATGCAAGGCTTGACATTACCATTCCCTCCAGGTTCTGCCAGCGTACCTCCCCCCCCCCATCAGTCCCTTGGCTTCACTTTCCCCTTAATCCCTTTAGTAAGACATAGGATTTTTATTGACGGATTGATAAATAGGAAGTTGTAAAAACAAAATGAAAACAAATCATGTTTCCACATTTGCTGCAGGAACAGCCGCAATGAAACAAACCCATGTGCATATGTGCAAAGAGAAAAATGCAAATGTGTGTGAATAGTCAGTACACCTGACTTTTCTGCTATGTGGTGGTAGACAAAGGCAGCAAGAGGGAAAGTGGGTGCAGGGTGGTTGGGAGAGGGGAGGAAGGTTTGCTTGAGTCGTATGTGATAGCTAGTAAAGGTATGTGTTGAATGCAATTGCTTGCATTTATCTTGAGCCTTTTGGTGGCCCTGTCACTTCCACTGGCTGCTGCCCAGTTGCCATTGACTCATGACAGGGCCTTCTTGGTGGTGTGCCCCATCTATGGATGTCTTCCCTGGTACAGTGGGTCTGTCTCCCTCATTCAGGAGGAATTTAAAGACATTCCTGTTCACCCAAGTGTCGGATAGCTGAAATATGCTGTCCCTGGCAACCTTGAAAGGCTTAGCTGCGTGGATATGTAACTGTTTTTAGAGGTTTTAAATATTTCATAAGTTTTTTATTTATTTTACTTTTAATTGCTTGGCCGTTTGTTGCCCTGGGCTCCCTCAGGAGGAAGGGCGGGTTAGAAATTTAATAAATAACAACAAGTGTGCTTTGCAATTATATATTGCCTGCCCTTCATTACACAATTCCGGGTGCGGATTGCGACGTAATTAACAACGATCATTCAAAAACAATTAAGGGCAGATGAAAAGACACGGTTTAAAATTCACATCACAGTTCAGTCCAAATGTAGCTAACATCCCATTAATGAAGTGGAGGTCATCTCTAGGTTAGCGTCACAGAGGTGGGTGCTCACATTTTACTTCCCTGCTTCTCTTATTTCTGGACCGCCAGGGGCCACAGATTACATACATTTAACAAACATTTAAAGCTCATGACTTTCCCCAAAGAATCCCAGGAACTGTCTGCTAAGGATCCTGAGTATTGTAGCTCTGTGAGGATGAAACTATAGCTCCCAGAATTCTGGGTGGGGGATAAGTGAAGTGTTTTAAATGTGCACCAAATGTGCTTTAAATATATGGTGTTGATCTGCCCTGTGTGGTCCACAAGCTGGAGATATTGAGAAGAGGTCAGCGCTGACTTGCTATCTTGGCCACTGGAACATATAGCTTGAATTCTGCAAGCTTTCCAAAGTCAAGACTGATGGGAAAGTGTGAAAGAAAAGCAGAACCTCACGCTGTGTGTGGTTTTGCTCCTATCTGCGGGCCTCTGTTAAGGGCCTCTGTTAACGCAATTCTACGTCAGGAGTTTTGAGTGTCAAAGTTTATCTCTGCTTTTGCAGAAATGGGTGTCTTTGGTTGCAATGTGTACCAGAGTCAGGCTTTCCAGTAATGTGAAAGGGACTGTTGATTGTTTTCTTTCTCTTGTCTCCTGTTTTGCAAGAGAAATGCACAAATAATAAACTATTCCCCACTTTTCTAGAGATCAGGATGCCTTGGGCGATCTGCATGAAAAATTTCAGCTTTGTAGCTAGTGTGGACTTGCTGTAACCATTTCAGGGCAGGCATTATGTCACCCATTTTGAAAGAAAGATGCACAAATTCCTCCCTTCTCAGTCCTATTGTTTGATTGTCCGCTAATGATTTATATGTCATCTAGTAGTTTCTGGCACTTTCTAGTTATCAGGGGACCTTGGGTTACATCTGTGCCAAATCTCTGGTTTCTTAGTAGCATTGATGTATCGTAACAGTGGTCTTCTTCTTCTTCTTCTTTGGCGATCACTCGTAGCCGAGTAAGATTGTCTTCCATAAACACAGTTTTAACAATGAGTCCGTAAGTGACTGTGGAGGCCAGTTCACGAATGGCATTACAAGAGGGACCAGTAACAAAATGTTGCAGTTCTCCTTTTTTGTTCCAGCAAGCCAGCTAGGCCCCACTGACTCCTGTTATGATATTTATTGTTAAACAAAATCCATATACCACTTGATAGTAAGAAAACCTCTAAGCAGCTCACAAAAGCATGAAATAAAACATTAACATTGTTGATTAAAGCAGTTAGAAACAGGTATTTGAAAATATTCAAAAGTTGGTTAAACGGCCTCGGCCCGGTATACCTGAAGGAGCGTCTCCACCTCCATCGTCCAGCCTGGACACTGCGGTCCAGCTCCAAGGTCCTTCTGGCGATTCCCTCACTGCTAGAAGCTAAGTTACAGGGAACTGGGCAGAGGGCCTTCTCGGTAGTGGCGCCCGCCCTGTGGAACACCCTCCCTTCAGATGTCAAGGAGATAAAGAACTACACAACTTTTAGAAGACATCTGAAGGCAGCCGTGTTTAGGGAGGTTTGTAATGTTTGATGTTTCATTATGTTTTATATTTACTGTAAGCCGCCAAATCGGTGAGGTATAAATAATAATAATAATAATAAATAATAATAATAATAATAATAAAAAGAAATAAAAGCAGATATAACTTCTACCTCTCTGGATAGGCTTGCCTAAACAAAATTGTTTGAAGCAGGTGCCAAAAAGAGAACACTGAGGGTTCCTGTCAGATATTAATAGGTGTAATAAAGAAGCGATATAGATGTAATAATTAAACAAAATTTGCCAGCCTGCGTTCCCTTTTAACTGGAGAAACCAGCTTGCCATAGGGTCAGCCCCTCGGCTTGTCACTGAGGCAAAAAAAACCTGCTTGTGAGTTTGAGATACAGAAAGATTTTTGAAAACTGCTGAATAGGCCAGTTTTGGTATTAAGTGCAGAGCTAAGTCAGAGGTACTTCCCCTGAAACGCACGCCAGAGGGGAAAAATAGCTTGGGAGGATGTTTCTGCTTGATTTCCTGGAGACTGCGGTAGCTTTTCTTGATCTGTTGCTGTTAATTCAGGGCTGTGGGAGGAAGGCAGATGAGGGTCAAGGGAAGTCACCATGTTTTAGGCAAGTGTGGGATTTCAGTGGGGGAACCTCCCGGAAAAAAACCTCTGTTTTCGTATCAAGCATTGGGACTTCTTGTTCCTAGTTTCCAGATAACACTGAAATCTCACCGGGAACACAAGCCTTTGCTACAAATTTGAACGAACACTTCTTAAACTGTGCAGGAGGCGTTCCAGATATAGATATCTGTACGAAAATGCACTCAACTTCTACAAACAGGAAACCCTCAATTCTTTCTTTGTATTGATTAAAAAATGTAACCCCATCTTGCCCCCCCCATCAAACAAATTTAAAGCATCTTACAACCCACCCAACCATCACATTACAATATGAATAATTATCCTTGTATTTTATCTATATGACCCAAAGCCCCCACTTGGAAACATCCTAGGTGCCATTGAAAGGATTCTAGATTATCCTTTTCCCTGAACTGTAGCCTACCAGGTGTCAGACTACAACTCCCATCTTCCCTGACCACTCCTCATGGTGGCTGGTGCTAGTGGGAATTGTAGTTTAAGGTTACCCACCTTAAATGATAGTTTTCTATTTGTAGGCATCATATAAGGCCCCCTCCCTGCACTGCAGGCTAAAGTGGCATAATTGAGAGACAGGTTTATAGCTTTATTGACATTAAGCCAAAGTATGGAAGAGTATTTGAAAGTTATTTTAATGACTGCCTGTACTGGTGGAACACTCTGTCACAAGAGACAAGGGCCCTGCAGGACTTGACATCTTTCCGCAGGGCCTGCAAGACAGAGCTGTTCCACCTGGCCTTTGGTCAGGGCGCAGCCTGACTCCCTCCTTTGGCAATCTTTACAAGACTTTAGTTTATGGTTGCCATTAATTTTGATTTTAATTCATTTTTATAATGTTTTATAATGTTGTACTGTTTTAGTGTTGTTAGCCGCCCTGAGCCCGGCTTCGGCTGGGGAGGGCGGGATATAAATAAAATTTATTATTATTATTATTATTACTAATACAAAGCTTCCTGGGTCTTAGAACCATGCATCATGGTATGTTAGACTGGCAGATAAGAGAAAAAGACTTTTT
The DNA here is from genome assembly GCF_964106915.1 of Podarcis gaigeae. Lineage (NCBI taxonomy): Eukaryota > Metazoa > Chordata > Lepidosauria > Squamata > Lacertidae > Podarcis > Podarcis gaigeae. The sequence continues at coordinate 71,262,432 of NC_139684.1, forward strand.
TTTGTGGTGGCCCCATATTTGTCTAACTCCCTTACTTGGAAGACCGGGGATGGGAATAAGATTGATTCACTGGCAAAATATACCGATAATAATATGCAAACCAAACACAGCCGCCCTTTCTCTGAATTTTACAAAGCAGCTTGTCAACCAAAAAAATTACAGAAATGTGAACATTAGGGTAAAGTGTACATATACATGCTTATATTAGTAAAAATAGCATACAAAGTGCATTCTTTTAGGGGAAATTCCTTTGCAAAATGTGTGCATTAGGCAGAATAGCATAATTTTCTTTATGTTGATCTTGTTCTGTGAACTGCCCTGAGACCTCTGGGTATAGGGTGGTATATAAATTCAATCAATAGTAGTAGTAGTAGTAGAATAAATCCTTACTAAAGTGCTGATGAATTTTCATGAGAATTGAAAAAAACAACCATATGAGAAGCGAACTTAAGGTTGGAAAATGAGAATTTATTAGAAACCGCAAACAGATCAACCTAGCCTTAGCTGATACTTCTGCTGCTTTCAGAAAACCTTTTTTTATTTCAAGCTGCTTTAAAATATGTAGTGCTCTGCATTATTTCAACTGCTTCTGTTTCTTAATTTATTTATTTTTGTTTTAGATTGTGGTTTGTTTTTTTTAACAATTTGTGTTTTGTTGTGCTGATGTCTGCCTTCTGGACCCAGAAAATGGCATTAAAATCTTTGAAATAGTGAACTGAGTGAGATGGCTGGAAAGGTGCATTCTTACCCATATTGTACAGAGCTAATGATGATTGTCTACATGGGGGTGTTCATTCTACCAGCCATGTGCTAGACTCTCTACTATGATCAGCTGTTGCAAGCCATCCACGCAGCCCTTCTGCCATGGGAATCTGTGAATGTGCCCTCCTGTTGCGTGTGAGCATTTCAATCTGGCAAGAGACTCTTTCCACACAAAGCTCAATCCTTAATGGAGTTATATGAACCTATTCAGGACAGAGAAAAGAAAGTGCTTCTTCCCATAGTTCATAGTAAAACTATGGAATTTGCTCATACAAGGGGCAGTCGTGACCACCAAGTCAGATAGCTTTAAAGGAGGAGTAGACAAATTCATGACCTGGGTAAGATAGCTCAGCTGGTTAGAGCATGGTTCTGATAACACCAAGATTGCAGGTTCAGTCCCTGTATGGGACAGCTGCATAGTCCAGGGGGTTGGATTTGATGATGATGATTATTATTTATTGAATTTATATACCACACTATACACGGAGGTCTCAGGCAGTTCACAGACCAAGATTAACTTTAAAACCACAATTATATAGTAAAAATAAGACTCAATAACAACCCCCTCAAAAAAAGAACAACATTTTAAAAGGGCATAGGATGTAAATCAGATCAACCAAAGCCCTGGTTAAAAAGGAGCGTTTTTGCCTGGCGCCTAAAGGTGTATAATGAATGTGCCAGGTGAACTTCCCTGGGGAGAGCATTCTGCAGACGGGGAGCCACTGCAGAGAAGGACCATTCTCATGTTGCCACCCTCCGGACCTCTCGAGAAGGAGGCGCACGAAGGAGGGCCTCAGAAGATGATCTCAGAGTCCTGGTAGGTTCATATGGGAAGAGGTGGTCCTTCAGGTATTGCAGTCCTGATTCTCAGGGTCCCTTCCAACTCTACAGTTGTATGATTCTATGAAGGATTATAAGGCTACCTGGAAGCAGTATGCTTCTGAATGCGAGCTGCTGGAAATCACAGGAGAGGAGAATGCTGTGGCTCTCAGATCCTGCCTGTGGACTTTCCAAAGGGATCTGATTGGCCATTGTGAAGATGCTGAATTAGGTGGTTGACCGGCCTGAGCAGGATGCTGAAGTAGCTGAGCCACTGCAGGCCTGATCCTGCAGGCTCTTCTTATATTCTTAAGTCCTTGCTATTCAGGGGACAGGGTCAAATATTGCACCACCAGTACACATCATGGGTCATATGCCTTTACAAAATGTCTGGATCAACTAGGGATGCAGGTGGCGCTGTTGTCTAAACCACTGAGCCTTTTGGGCTTGCCGATCAGAAGGTTGGGGGTTTGAATCCCCGCGCTGGGGTGAGCTCCCGTTGCTCAGTCCCAGCTCCTGCCAACCTAGCAGTTTGAAAACACACCAGTGCAAGTAGATAAATAGGTACTGCTTCAGTGGGAAGGTAAACTGCGTTTTCATGCGCTCTGGTTTCCGCCACGGTGTTACGTTGTGCCAGAAGCGGTTTAGTCATGCTGGCCACATGACCCGCAAAGCTGTCTGTGGACAAACGCCGGCTCCCTCGGCCTGAAAGCGAGATGAGTGCCGCAACCCCATAGTCAACTTTGACTGGACTTAACCATCCAGGGGTCCTTTACCTTTTTTACCTTACCTAGATCAACTGATGGATTCTGCTTCGCTTATGGCAGAGGGAAGGCATTCTAGATTTCTGGAGCTATGGCAGATAATGCTGCATTTGGATGGCCCACCCTGTGGTTTTCTGTAAGGGCTGATGGCAGTCTACTCATTCCTGGGAGGGAGGCGTTTTGGAGAAAAGGGCATGGCTCAGTGGCAAAGTATCCACTTTGCAAGAAGAAGTCCTTGGGTCCAATCCCTGGTATCTCCAGGTAGGGCTTGGAAAGGCATCCTGCCCCAAACCCTGGAGAGCAGCTGGTGCCACTGGTCAGCATAGACAATATTGAGTCAGATGGGTGCATGGTCTGGTATGGTAGAAGGCAGCTTGCCATGTTCCAGCTGAGGGTTAATCAGAGAGGGAGTTTCCAAGCAGATCTTTGTAGGGGAGAGGAAATAGAGAAGTAGAGGGGGTCCTGGGGCAAGGAGCATGAGTGGAGGAAAGGGAAAAAGCGTCTCAGCTGATCATGCATCCCAGTGCACAACAGCATTCCTCCTGTTGTAGCATGCGTCAGCCAAAAGCATCCTCCACAGTGCACACTCGGGTATTTCCTCACCACAAGTCACAAGGGCAGCTCAGATGCCTGTTGGATTCCTGGTGGTGACAAAATAGCTGCAGATCTCAGCCTCCCTGCTGCCGGTCAACTGCTTGCGCAATCCTGCTGTGGTGTGTGGTTGAGCTTTGTGCCTGCTACCAACCTGTGTCTTTGGGTTGCAGTCTGGTCCAGAACAATGGGACGCTTTGGGGAGCCCTCATTGCATAGCTCAGTGGTACAGCATCTGCTTTGCTTTCGGAAGGTCCCAGATGTGATCCCTGCTGGCATCTCCAGCTAAAAGGGTCAGGTAGCAGACTCTGCCCCAGACCCTGGAGAGCCACTACCTCTAAGGGCAGGCACACCTAGACTAGATGGGCAAAGAACCTGCCCTGGTTGATTTCACCTTCCTATGTTTCCTCTGAGTAACTGCAAAGTTTCTCAGGAAGGTGCGCGATACCTAGTTAGCTGTGTCGATTGTCAGTCTATCTGTAGGGACTGGAAGTGAGCTTTTGATGTCTGCGATGAAAGTATTTAGGTAGAATTCCCAAGCAATGCCAGGGCTAAGGCTGGTAGTTTGGTCGTCCGTCCGTCTAATATAACAAAGAGACAAGAAAATGTCAGGGCAGTTTTGAAAGGTTCAGTCCGCCATCTTGATTCAAAATTGCATTCTCACTAGTTCCCAAGGGTGGACACTATAGTTTTCCAGTTCTGACAAAATGGAAAATGCTGTGGTTGGAATGCATTTTCTGGTTTGTTAGCTCGCTGACATTAGGGAAGAGCGAATGGACCGCAGGTACGATCCACAGTCTTATTAATATCTTATTTACCTGATATGTGATTGTCTCAATGTGGTCCCTGTACCGGCCTTTCCCAACCTGGTCCCTTCCAGTTGTTCGTGGACTACAACTTGCCCCATACTTGACTGCCAGCCATGGTTGCTAAGGCTGATGGTAGATGTAGTGTGACAATATCAGGAGGGCCCAAGGTTGGAGAAGACTGCAACAGCCTGTAGAAAATTGAGAGAAAACCTGTCTGACTTTGTATCAGGCAACTTCCTGTGTTCTTATTTGTGTTCTTATTTACAGCCAAGAAACAGCACAAACAAAACAGAGCAACAGTGAAATTAGCACTAATTTCACAGTGAAATTAGTGAAATTAGCAGTATCAATTCATTCAGGTAAATTCCTGTAAAAATACAAGTCTTTTTATACCTAAAGAAGAGGTTCCATATGTCCAGAATTTCCCAGACATAGCCGGTATTCAGTCCGGGGAAATCTGGACATATGGCAGCCCGTGTTGGCAGTGTGGATTTTGGTGAATTTCATTAAAAAAGCTGAAAAGCTTGTGGTTGTTTTTTTTAAAGATTTTGTAAAGGAAGCTCAACAACTTTGCCAAAAAATCCTCAACAACCCTAACTAAAGGATTAAAGTGAAGTGATTTATTCCATGATAGTCATAACTCAAAATAGAATCAATGAAATTAATGGACATGGTTAACGTTGAGCCATCAATTTTAATGGGTCTACTCTGAGTAAATCTTTGTTGGATACAGCCCTAGGTAAGAGGTAACTGACATCTCTGAGGAGGGTGTTCCAGAGGTGAGGTATTTTCACCAAGAAAGCCCTATCCCTGGTTGCCACCTGCTTGACCTACCAAGGTGGGGCAAGTCAGCTGAGGATCTGAGTAAACAGGCAGGGCTGCATGGAGGAAGGTGGTCCTTGAGCGATGCTTGTCCCAGGCCATTGAAAGCATGATAGGGCAAAATGAGTTCTTTGAATTGCTCCTGGCACTGAGTAAATGGAGGATGACTCAATTTGCTCCTGCAGAGGAGTGTTATTCCATTGACTGACATGCTTTTCATCGCTGTGAGCAGGCACCTGGGCTGAATCACAACAGGCTTTGTGTAAAACTGGAAATTTTCCATGTGGCCGTCTCCAAAACCACCAGCCTTGCATCTTCTCTCCCCTAGAAATGTGTCGTAATTAAACAAAGCATCATCATTTTCAGTTCCCCCACCTCTGCTAGCTGAGGAGGCTGATCAATTGGAGCAGGGGAACACCGGACGCAATGACAACACCCCATAACTTTTTGTCTCACAGCCCATGACTGGGGGAGAGAGGAAGAGATGTGGATTTGTTGCTCTGAGCTGTTCTAGGCTGCATCGGCAGAAGTATTGTGTCCAGATCATGGGAAGCAGGGAGACCATTGTCCTCTAACCTCCCTTGGAGCACTATGTTCTGGGCAATGCAGTATAAGAAGAAAATCAACAAAGTCGAAAGTGCCCAGAGGAGGGCAAGGGAGATGGTGAGGAGCCTGGAGACCAAGCCCTAAAATGAAAGGTTGGAGGAGTTGGGTATGTTGCTTAGCCTGGAGAAGACGAAAGGGTGATGTGATAGTCATCTTCATGGCACATAAGACTGTCAGTGGCTACCAGCCATGGAAGCTATGCTCTCCCTGCATAGTCAGAGGCTATAATGCTTCTGAATACCAATTGATGGAAACCACAGGAAGGAAAAGTGTTCTTGTGCTCGGATCCTGCTTAAGGATTTCCCACAGGTATCTGGGTGGCCACTGTGAGAACACGATGCCTGGACTAGATGGGTCACTAGCCCGATCCAGTGGTTTGTCTTATGTTCAAATATTTGAAGGGCTGTCACATAAAGGAAACAAAATTTATTTTCAGCAGGGGTAGGAAGCCTCTGGCTTACGGGCCGAGTTTGGCCCACCAGGCCATTCCTGGAAAATCACTCCCCACGTCAGACGCAGCATCAGGAGTGAGGCCAGTATTGGCATTGCTTCAAAGGAATATTTCATGGAATCGTAGAGTTGGAAGGGACCCCACAAGAGTTATCTAGTCCAGTCCCCTGTAATGCAGGAATGTTTTGCCCAACGTGGGACTAGAACCCACAACCCTGAGATTAAGAGTCTCATGCTCTACTGACTGAGCTATTCTGGATCACAGAGGGGTTCGCATTGAACCCCCTCCATTTCAGACTCTTTAGCAAGACACCTCGATGGGACACGCCCAGCGTGCCTCCAAAGACGCTTGTTGCCTGATGTCATTGTGATGTCATGTGATTGACAGGCGGGTGGCCTCCGCTCGCTTTTTATATCTAGAGCAGGCCTGCCAGGGAAAAAAGGTTTTAGAAGGAAGGATTCTAACCCGTGGGTTCAAATGACAAGAAAGGGGAATTTGAGTAAACACTAACTTCTTGATGGAAGGACCTGTTTCACAGTGTCCAGGCATAGGCAAACTCCAGATGTTTCAGGCCTACAACTCCCATCATCCCTGACCACTGGTCCTGTTAGCTAGGGATTATGGGAGTTGTAGTCACAAAACATCTGGAGGGCCGAATTTGCCTATGCCTGGTGGAAGGAAGACTTCCCTTTCTTAGAAGTTCTTAGGCAGAAGCTGTCCTGGTTTCTGATTTTATCCCGGAATATCCCACTTTTCCTTAGTATTTCCCTATTTTCACTGGAGAAATGCTGGAGGGTATGCCACCAATCTTAGCACACAAGAGGGTCTGGAGGAAAAGAGGTGGTCTTTCGGGTATTTGGGGCCTGAGTTGTCCCACCAAGGCTGACGAACAGACTTTGACTAGCCAAGCTCACCTCATTTATATACGAGAACAATCAAAGACTGGGGGAGATTTGTGGATTATATGAAATGTTATTGTACACAAATAAACTCATTAGCAGGATTAATTTAAACCAAACAGCTAAAATTAATGCGAAAGAACAGCCAGGGAGTAATTAATAATTGGAGTAATGAAGGAGATGTAGCATTACAATTTAAATATATATATATAAGAAACCGCAAAAGGAGTGGGGAATAGTAAAAATATACATTTGTTGGAAAATATTAGATTGTATTTTTGTCAAAATAGTTTTGAAAAACTGTAATATATACATTATATATATTTATATGAAAAGAACAGTCAGGGAGGTTTGCTTTAGCGCTGCCCCTATATATAGACCTGTGGGTTTTTACAGGTTTGGCTACGGTGTTTTGAATTGCGTAATCCCGCTCTGGATTATTTTATTTTGGGAGTTTCGGCATCTGAAATGCGTAATGTCACGTGATCGCAGGTCTCTCAGTTTTCCAAGCTGTGTCCTGTGATATCTTTTGAGCTACCCAACCAAGGGGCTAATGTTATGTCTAACGACGTTATTTTTTCTTCCTTTTTAAAATCAGTTATCTGGATGGTGGTGGGGAAATGACAAGTATTGCTAGCAAACCGAGCAGCGATTTAATAAAAAAAAAGGGAGGGGGGAGATTGCAAACAGTCCTTGAAGAGAGGCTGACAAAATAAAACGTATCTCGACAAACTGGGAAACTGAGCTAGATAATGTGGCAGCCGATGTAGGGAGAAAGCTGGATGGCATCTATTAAAGATGCTGTTGGTATAGAATGTCAGGGACCGGCATTGTACTAGGAGATCAGCCATTGTATCCTTTTGTAACTTGGGAGGTTCCTGCGATTATCTGCGGAAGATACTGTGAAATCTGTCTGCCAACCGATCCCTGACTTAGCTGCAGGGTGGAATTGTAGCAGGCCAGCTCTAAGCCTGAAGAGTGATCCCTGGATAACTTCTCCCCCCCCCCCCCGCCTTTGCTTTGGCTGTGGAAGAAGTGTCGGAAGTGTCAATATTTATCCATACCTTCCTTATTTTGACTGCACAGGCCCGGAGCACGGACAACATTGATACAACGGGAGAAGGTCAAGTCCGCTCGCTGGGGAATGCAAGCAGTAACATCAAGGGGAAGCCAACCAAGAGGTAAAATCGAGAGAGAAAGAGAGAGGCCCAAGGCTGTGTTACATTACAGGACTGTAGGTTCAACCCCCAGGACTGAGAGGCAGTGTATGGTCACCAACTTTCTGAATTCGTCCCTGCAGCCTCTAAACCAGGCTTCCTCAAACTCGGCCCTCCAGATGTTTTGAGACTACAATTCCCATCATCCCTGACCACTGGTCCTGCTAGCTAGAGTTGTAGTCCCAAAACATCTGGCGGGGCAGAGTTTGCCTATGCCTGGTGGAAGAGACTCTATTGTTAGAAGTTCTTATGCAGAAGCTGTCTCAGTTTCTGATTTTATCCCGGAATATCCCACTTTCCCTTAGTATTTCCCTATTTTTACTGGAGAAATCATGGGAGTTGTAAGCCAAAACATCTGAAGGGCCAAGTTTGAGGAAGCCTGCTCTAAAAGGTGTGGCCGTTTGATCTGTAGGCGCCGTTTTTTTATCTCTCTGCTGCGAAAAGCTTCGCCTGCTCTTGCCCCCTATCCTGAAGATCTAACATAGGGCAAAGAGACTACGGTCTTGTTTTGAGTGAGTGCCCACGCACAATTTAATGTGAGAGGGGATGTATGAGTGGTTGCGGGCTTCAGCCACCCCTGCTGCAAGTTTCTTCCCCTCTTGAGCCACGTTCAGCATCGCTGCTAGAAAGCAATGCTAGTAGCAGTGATGCTGGACATGGCTTGAGAGGAAGAAGTATGAGGATGCAGGCCGAACAGCTCTAAGGGCAGACCCACAGCGTAGATTTAATGCCCAAAAGAATCCCGGGAACTGTAGTTTGTGAAGGGAATGGCAGGCCCGTGAGAAGGAAATGATAGTTTCCCAAGAGTTGTCGGGAGGAGTCTATGTGTACAGTGGTACCTCGGGTTACATACGCTTCAGGTTACAGACTCCGCTAACCCAGAAATAGTGCTTCAGGTTAAGAAATTTGCTTCAGGATGAGAACAGAAATCGTGCTCTGGCGGCACAGTGGCAGCAGCAGGCCCCATTAGCTAAAGTGCTGCTTCAGGTTAAGAACAGTTTCAGGTTAAGTACAGACCTCCGGAACGAATTAAGTACTTAACCCGAGGTACCACTGTACTGTTAATGTGCACTGGATTTGGTTTCATTGTATGGCGCAGATCTGGGCTGAGAGCGCCTGACGTAAGCAAGCTAAAGGAATTAGGATGATGGGGAAAAGGCCTGCAGGGAGAGGGCTTGAGGCAAGGCAGGGAACAAGTGTAGGATTTGGGGAGAGGAAGGTGCATGGACTTCCACAGGAATGTTTAGCAGATTTCCTCAAACTCAGCTCTCCAGATGTTTTTGGCCTGCAACTCCCATGATCCCTAGCTAGCAGGACTAGTGGTCAGGGATGACGGGAATTGTAGTCTCAAAACATCTGGAGGGCCGAGTTTGAGGAAGCCTGGTTTATGGGGTGGGGTGGGGAGCAGGCTAGTTTCTGTCATACAAAAATGAGAAGAATTGCGTGAGTACATTTTATCTGAGATTCTACAAATGCTAGGAACTTAGGCTGCGTACGCACGATACTCTTTCAAACACACTGGAAGTGCCTTCTTTCCTGCAAAGGACCAGAATTCTTTGAGGGCGTGTGGGAATGTGCTTTGAGCGTGCTTTAAAGGTACTGTATGTATGCAGCCTTATGCTTTTTTTAAAAAAGCAGGCAAGCTGGGAATCTTAGGATTCTGGTTCATCTAGGGCAGGGTGGGGAGGAAAATCCCTCTCCTCGCCCCCCCGCGATGGACACCCATGGGAGGGAGGTTGGGCTCAGAATGTCACAATGGCTTCATTGCATATGGCAGGAGGGTACTTTTTAGTATTTTACCTAAGGCTTGAAACTCAAGAGTTAGCACCCATAGCAACATAACTCATTCCCTTGCATAGACCTACTGTATTTTTCGCTCTATAAGACACACTTTTCCCCTCCTAAAAAGTATGGGGAAATGTGTGTGTGTCTTATGGAGCGAATGCAGGCTGCGCAGCTATCCCTGAAGCCAGGAGAGAAAGAGGGATCGGTGCGCACCGATTCCTCTTGCTCTCCTGGCTTCAGGGATAGCCGTGCAAAGCCTTTTCAGGGCAATGGGAAGAACACTCCCCTTCCCCTGAAGAGGCTTGGCATGGCTATCCCTGAAGCTGTGGAGAGGCGCTGCGTTGAGAGGGAGAGAATCTATTTTTTCTTGTTCTCCTCCTATAAACTAGGTGCGTCTTATGGTCGGGTGCGTCTTAGAGAGCCAGTCTTAGAGAGCCAGTGTGGTCTAGTGGTTCAGAGCGGTGGACTCGTAATCTGGTGAACCGGGTTCGATTCCCCGCTCCTCCACATGCATCTGCTGGGTGACCTTGGGCTGGTCACACTTCTCTGAAGTCTCCCAGTCCCATTCACAGAGTGTTTGTTGTGGGGGGAGGAAGGGAAAGGAGATTGTTAGCCACTTAAGGTAGTGATAAAGCGGAATATCAAATCCAAACTCTTCTTATGGAGCGAAAAATACGGTATCTCTCTTTCCCTGCAGACTTTCCATCACACGAGGCCACTTCCCCAAGCTGACCGAATGTGCTCATTTCCACTACGAAGCACTTGACTTTGGACACATTGAGGTACGTTTGCCAGCCTGCTTTCTTCGCAGGGCTTGGGAGAATGAGGAACTGTTACCTTGGGCACCTGAGTCCCTATGGCAGGCTGGGAAGGGAAGTGGCAGGACAGGTGGATATTTCTGCCTCCCCACTGCTGTAGGGGGCACTTAAATTTTCTCTCTCCCCACAGCTGCAGTTTGCACCCGAGCAGAATGAGAATCTCAGTCACTTGGAGGAGGGAGAGGTGCTGTTTGATGTGCAGGTCACCTGCCAGGTAAGGGGCGGGGAAGGGGAGTCAACTGGCAAAACCTGTTGGATTTGGTTGGATTTGCTTCTTATATTCTTGAGCCGAGTTGTCAGCTGACTAGGTAACTGGCAGCTGTTCACCCATCAGTACATTATTTTATACTGCACACATTATTTTATACTGTAGTTAAATTAGAAATAATTTAAATCTTTAAAAATAGTTCAGTTTAAAAAAATTTAACAATTTAACTTGACAGTTTAAATTATTTCAAAGCCAATTACTTTTTAAAAGATTCCAAATTGTTTCTAATCTAACCAAGGTTTATACCTGCCCTAGCACACTTGCAGCCAGATCCAGTGCAGAGGGAGATACTGTTTTGTGCAATGGGTTTAAGCATGCTAAACTGGATGGGATTGGCTTGTTAAGTAGGCATAATGCTCATTCCCAGGGAATTCTGGGAATTGTAGCTCTTTGAGGAGGGGGTGTTGGGGTTTTCTGATAAATTCTTAATTCCCTACTGTACTATGATTACCAGGAATAATTGTTAATCGACTGTTTAATTGGTATAAAACAGGTTTAGGTTTGTAGGGGAGACAGCGTTCTGTGTCTCTTGTTTGATGACACTGAGGGAAAGGCTTAGCTTCCTTTAAATGTTAGATAATCTGGCCACCCATTTTGCAATCTGAAGTTGTGCTGTGCTTCCATTTTAATTATGTGCTGCGTGTTTTGTTTCATTTGAATTATGTAATTGTATGTAATTGTCGTTTCTTAATTGTGAACCACCCTGGGATATATTTGTATGAAGGCTTGTATGAGTTCCGCCAACCTGGAATATTCCCATTCTGTAGTCCTACTCAGCCAACCAAATCTGCTGGACCAGGTGAAAGGCCGGGCTAGTCCAGCATCCTGTTCTCGCAGATGCTTGTGAGAAAATCTCAAGCAGGACCTCAGTGCGACCTCACTCTTCCCACCCTCGATTCCCTGCAACTGGGACTCAGACATAATCCCTCTGATGCTGGAGGCAGAACATAGCCATCGTGCATATTAGCTGTAGACAACGATACGATAATCTTTATTGTCATCGTCCCATACAGAACAACAAAATTGAAAAAAATCTACATCAGACATTCAAAAACCAACAAGCCTGCTATCCCAGCTATCCCAGCTTGGTTAACCCCCTAAAAACTCTGATACCCCATAACTGAATTCAATATACTTACATAGAGACTACCTTGCACTGTGTTTAAAACCAAAATTGCATTTGGATAGAAACTGTTTCTCAGGCGGCTAGTCCTAGTCTTTATAACCCTGTACCTTCTTCCAGAAGGCAGAAGCTGAAAGAGATCATTTCCAGGGTGTGCACTATCCTGCACTATCTCTGCAGCTTTCTTATGGCACCCAATTATTATCTTCCTTGCATTTGTCTAATCCTCTTTTACAACCATCCTCGTTTTTGGCCATCATTGCCTCCTATGGGAGCAAATTTCAGCCTTTAACTGCAAGCCATGTGAGGAAAGGCTTTTGACGCCTGTCCTGAATCTTCCAACTTTCAGCTTCATTAGATGCCCTCGAGTCTCTAGTGTTATGAGAAAGGGAGAAGACCTTTTCTCTATCTACTCTCTCCATGCCATTCATGCACTTCTCTTATGCCACCTTTTTGTTTGTTTGTTAAGTTTTTATTTATTTATAAACTGAAACCAACACGGTTTATTGAATTGCAGTAACAAAAACCAAACAATATCACAAGGAAAAAAAGAAAAATAACAAATTACACAAAAGAAAAATAAATAAAAAGAACACACCAAAAATACATAAAACATAGTCTTCCCTTCACCCATGTTTGACCTCCTTCCCTTAATCTTCTTTTATTCATATTGCTTTGTTTTTGTTCCACTTCCATCCACTTCCTCAATATTTCTACCCTGTAAACTTTATTCATTGCATATCGATATATTTATCCCAGAAGAATGTTTTTTTCATGTACTCCTTTACACAGTCTCATTCTTCAATTAATTTTTGATCTGTTTGTCCTCTTATCGCTGCCGTATTGCATTTTCTCTACGCCAAAACAATCCCGAACGCTGCAACCTTTCCTCACAAGGGACTTGCTCCAGTTCCCTTGACCATTTTGACTGTCCTTCTCTCAAAAGTTTTTCCAACTCTAGAATATCCTTTTTGAGGCCAGGCAACCAGAAGTGTACACAGTACAGTGGTACCTCAGGTTAAGTACTTAATTCATTCCGGAGGACCGTTCTTAACCTGAAACTGTTGTTAACCTGATGCACCACTTTAGCTAATGGGGCCGCCACACGATTTCTGTTCTCATCCTGAAGCAAAGTTCTTAGCCCGAGGTACTATTTCTGGGTTAGTGTCTGAAGCGTCTGTAACCTGAAGCGTCTGTAACCCGAGGTCCCACTCTATTCCAAATGCAGCCACGCCATAGAACTGTATAATGGAGTTATGATATTGGCAATTTTGTTCTCAGTTCCTTTCCTAATCCCTAGCATGGACTTTGCCTTTATTCTTTTTTCCTTTACAACTGCCGCACGCTGCATCACCATCTCAACGCATGTCTGGGATTTTGTCTGTGTGTTTGGATTCTCCCCATGGGCCTTGGTTTTTGCTGTGTTCATTGAACGTTTGGTACATAGACCAGGGCAGTTCCAGGTTTGAGGGGTCCCTCAGCAAACAAATTTTGGGAGACCCATCCTTGTCAGGTTTACTTGCTGTGGCTGCAATCATCACTGGCAACTGAGTCTGGGAGCCAGCATTTAAATTTCCCACAATGCCTCCTTCATCCGTGGGTTTACCTGGTGGCAGGGGCAGGCAGCAGCAGCAGCCACAGCAATGCTCCCTTCAGAGATGGAACAGCTGGGTCTGAGAACCGCCATTAAAATTTCCCACACTGCCCCTGATGTAGCAGCGCTGTGAGCATTGTGGGGAATTTTAAAAGAGTGTCTCCAGCTGTCTGGCACTGATAAAAGCACTGGGGATGGGTAGTAATTGTTTAAAGGCCCAGGTCAGGTGTTAATGATGATCCCTTCCTGGCATTGACCAAACATCTGCTCAAGGGATGCTTTGTGGTAATGCTGGGCTTGGGTGGTCCTTGCGAATGCAATTCAAGCATTCATTCTCTCTCTCTCTCTCTCTCTCTCTCTCTCACACACACACACACACACACACACTCACACACAAAAATATTGACCCTGGGTTTGCTCAACAGCTGTCTACCACCCTCTTCTACCTGCATGGTTCTGAATTCATAGTAGGTTAAATATATTTATTAAGCCAACTAAAGATATTGGCCGTATATGGATTTTAAAACTTTTCTTAGGGCCCAACCTTTTACTTTTTTGTTCCTCAGTGTTTGCCTTTCTCCCTGCAGGGAAAGAGCTGGCAAGTGCACCGCAGTTACGAGGAATTCCGCACCCTGGATGCCCACCTCCACTGCTGCATCTTCGACAGGCGCTTCTCTCAGCTTCCCGAATTGCCGCCCCTCAGCCACATGCGGGCCCACCCTGAGGTGATTGTCTGGGAGACATTTTGAGGGGTGCATGGGGAGTGTTTTGAGGAGGGTATGAATATCTGTGGCTTGGCTTCTGGCATGCATAGGCAAGGGTTATGCCAAACACAGGAATCTTGCATGTCCCCTTCCCCAAACAGAGAATTCCAAGTACTGACTAGTATAAAAGTTGTCCAGGGAATTCACACTGCCTCTGGAGACTGGACATCTTTTTCAGTCTTAGTCTACCCTGACTTACAGGCCTGGCCCAAAACATTTTGCTGCCTGAGGCGAAGAGCAAGATGGTCACTCTCCCTGATAGCACAGTTGGTAGAGCATGCGACTCTTATCATAGAATCATAGAGTTGGAAGAGACCACAAGGGCCATCGAGTCCAACCCCCTGCCAAGCAGGAAACACCATCAGAGCACTCCTGACATATGGTTGTCAAGCCTCAGCTTAAAGACCTCCAAAGAAGGAGACTCCACCACGCTCCTTGGCAGCAAATTCCACTGTCGAACAGCTCTTACTGTCAGGAAGTTCTTCCTAATGTTTAGGTGGAATCTTCTTTCTTGTAGTTTGGAACCATTGCTCCGTGTCCGCTTCTCTGGAGCAGCAAAAAACAACCTTTCTCCCTCCTCTATGTGACATCCTTTTATATATTTGAACATGGCTATCATATCACCCCTTAACCTCCTCTTCTCCAGGCTAAACATGCCCAGCTCCCTTAGCTGTTCCTCATAAGGCATCGTTTCCAGGCCTTTGACCATTTTGGTTGCCCTCCTCTGGACACGTTCCAGTTTGTCAGTGTCCTTCTTGAACTGTGGTGCCCAGAACTGGACACAGTACTCCAGGTGAGGTCTGACCAGAGCAGAATACAGTGGCACTATTACTTCCCTTGATCTAGATGCTATCCTCCTATTGATGCAGCCCACAATTGCATTGGCTTTTTTAGTTGCCGCGTCACACTGTTGGCTCATGTCAAGTTTGTGGTCAACCAAGACTCCTAGATCCTTTTCACATCTACTGCTCTCAAGCCAGGTGTCACCCATCTTGTATTTGTGCCTCTCATTTTTTTTGCCCAAGTGCAATACTTTACATTTCTCCCTGTCTTAATCTCAGGGTTGTGGGTTTGAGCCCCACGATGGGCAAAAGATTCCTGCATTGTGGGAGGTTGGATCAGATGATCCTGTGGCTCCTTCCAAGTGGTTAGAGTGTTGCATAGGGCCTGGGAAACCAGGGTTCAAATCCCCGCTCAGCCATGAAGCTCACTGGGTGACCTTGGACCAGCTACTGCCTCTTGGGCTAACCTTCCTTGCAAGGTTGTTGTGAGGATAAAATTGTGAAGCGCATTCCACCTTGGTATGGAAATACAGTGGAACCTTGGTTCGCGAATGGCTTACTTGCCAGACAAATCGGCTCCCGAACACCGCAAACCTGGAAGTAAGTGTTGAGGTTTGTGAAGGTTTTTCGGAAGCCAAATGTCCAACTCGGCTTCTCCTTGAGTGCAGGAAGCTCCTACAGCCAATCGGAAGCCTTGGTTTTCAAATGGTTTCAGGAGTCGAATGGACTCATGGAACGGATTAAGTTTGAGAACCAAGGTACCACTGTAAATGCAATAACAAATAATGAAATTAAATGCTATCCGATACCGAGGGCTACCAGTCTTTTAATTCCAAGAAACTACCCCTACCATACCTATTAGGTGGGGGACCTGCTGCAAGTTACTGTGTCATAAGCACTCTGCACATGCTCAGAGACAGCATTGCCAAAGACTTCCAGACTTTGGTGCTTCCTAAGTTCCCATCTTCATACCATCTCTTCTCAAGTAGTTGTCGGCTTCCGTTGACACTGAATCAGGGAGCTGATATGCCAGTGACACCTTATGTTTTCTCTCTCCTTTGCCAGCTGCTGGTGCCCATGCTTTCACAGTACCTGGAGAAACTGTCAGCTATTGTGGACAGCAACATCAACTGTGGACCGGTCCTCACCTGGATGGAGGTGAGGAACAGTGAGGGTAGCTGTGGTGGTGGATGATGCAGCTGTATCATTTGCAAGCTGAAATATGCTTTGTGTATTTCTTTTTGTTTTAATTTCTCATATAGGATCTGATGAAGCACTGTACAATATAATTGTGTGTGTGTGTTTTAAGCAGATAAATGCAAGTCTTAAACAATATATGTGAAATGCCTGAGACATTTGGAATGTTCTGCATAAAAGTTAAGTAGGTAATATTACTGCACAGAGTAAACCACTGACGCTGCCAGGGTGCTAGAAATGTTAATCTTGCTTTCAAGGGCTCCACAGATCCCCATTTCTGCCTGTTTTGGAAATCTAGCTGAAAATGAGATGGAAGCCCCATGTGGTGTGACCTAGTTACTGTATGTTGGGATTAGGGGTGTAAGGAGGTAACGATTTTCATCCAGTCCTCGGTCCGTCACAATCAGTGCTGTTTCTGTTCCGCTACAGTTTGACTTCTGCTAAAACCTACGCTATTCATCTTGCTATCCGCTGCGGCTGAAACGTGTGTAATTAAATAAAGCAATTGATTTCAGTGGAAGGGAAATGACAAAAACATTTCAGCAAATATTATAGCGATTTACATAACATTTGCAGACTAGAAGCACAACAGTACAGTACTGAATGCTGCTTGCATTTGCTCATGTGATTTCTGTTCCTGACCTCTGACGAACATGCAAAGCGTGGGAATTTTTGCTCTTATTTCAGTTTCTGATGGAATTTTCTTAACACCTGCATCTCTGGATGACACCCACAGAACATTCCAAGGCTTCACCCACTTCACTTGTATTCTCCCCCTGCCCTTTATTTCAGATTGATAACCATGGCAACCGACTGCTGGTCAATGAGGAAGCTTCTATCAATGTTCCTGCCATTGCAGCTGCCCATGTGGTAAAACGCTACACGGCGCAGGCATCCGACGAGCTCTCCTTTGAGGTGAGCACTACTTTGTAGTTCATGTTACTTCTGGGTGGCTTTTATCTTGTCGGTAGACCTGCAATGCAATACCTTTTCAATCTCTTTTCCCAGCTAGGGTGCTGCTTGGGAGCACAGAGAGTTCCTCTCCCCCAGGGAAGATTTATTAAAACTGATTTTTTTGGGGGGTGGGATAAACCATGACAGCTTCCAGGTATACAACAGTCACAGACAAACTAGCATCGGTTGTGTTCAGCTGACTCAGAATAGACTCACTGAAATCAATGGGATTACGTTCATCATCTCCATTAAATTCAGTGGGCCTACCCTGACTAACATTGGCTTCCATGCCATGAATTTAAAACCAGAAAGAAACAATAATCAACAAAACAGCTGTCTTTTTGTTTCCTGAAAATATTTACAGCCCCCCTCACTGTGGTTTCCAAATCTTTGAAGAACTCTTTTCACATTGACTTGTCTGCCAAGGAACCCTCTGTATCTGTGGTGGAGTACCTTGTATACCGCAAAGGATTCTGGGGCAAAACCTTGGGTTCCATCTTGTTTCCTGTGGAACTCCACCTTGCTAGGGCCTCACTGTCATCTTGTGTGAACCAAGTGTACCCCAGGGCATGTCTAGAACCCATCTGTGGCAGCACATTCCAAGGAATGTCCTGTCATGGTGGGGGATAACCTTTTTCTCACTGATCTACTGAGGAACGCCAGGGATTCCTTGGAGACAAACATCAGCTGTTGTTTGTCAGCATAGATCAATTCTGCATGTTTTCTCTGTTTCACAAATGGGATACAGTGGGACTTTCTTCTGGGTAGACATGTATAAAAGATTGATAAAATGTGGTAATATATATGAGGTACTTCAGAAATAGCCCAATTTAAAATGTAACTACTAAAGGTTGTGTCCAGTGTGAGTCCTACTCAGAATGGGCTCGTTGAAATTAATGGACATGGTGAACTTAGATCCATTAATTCCAGTGGGTCTATTCTAAGTAGAACTTAGTTGGAGGCAACCCTACATATATTAATCACCTTCATATGAAGTACATACCTTTTAACCCAGACTCTGACAGACTGGAACAAGTCCCATAAAGGCTCTGGGCATTCCTCGTAGTCAGAGTAGACCTACCAAAATCATTGAGTCTACTCTGAGGTACTTAAATCTAGTAGATTCAGCACGGCTTTTCAGCACGGCTAACACTGGAGATTGCCCACCATGGTCCATGCACTAATATAGGATTGTTGTTGTTTTGTTAATTTGTTTGGCACAGGTTGGAGACATCATCTCCGTGATTGATATGCCCCCCAAGGAGGACAGGAGCTGGTGGCGGGGAAAGCATGGATTCCAGGTTGGGATTCAGGAAGGAAGACACATTGCATTAGGGGCGATATATTGAAGCATAGGATCAGCACTATGTCTTAGACGGCCACATTGTATTAAAGAGAAATTTGGGTGGGTGGGTGGGAGTGAATGAAAGTGTGTGTGTGTGTGTGTGTGTGTGTGTGTGTGTGTGTGTGTGACTGGACAGGGGTATGAGTGTGTGGTGGTTTAGGCCTCACCCATTTTTTTTCTTGGCTTGCACTCATTGCTGGTGTGCAGCCCTGACTGGGGTGGAGCTGTCCCCCACCTTGATTTAAACAAGTGAGCTGAAATAGTGGCAGGCTTTCAGAGAATTGGACTCCAGCTCCCATCAGGCCTAGCCAGCATGGCCAGCAATCGGGGATGATGGGAGCTATAGTCCAGCAATATTTGGTGAATCATAGTGCCACTCTCCTGTCTTTCTGAAGAGACGTCATTTGGGTATATGTAGGCTGCAATGTATCAGCTGACAAGCTTTTTCTGGCACTGGTTCACTGTTAATTTTCTGCTCAGCTCTGTTTTATCAGCACACCCATTTTTTTAAAAAACAAAAAAACTGATATTTTAGTTTGCTCCAAAATGCCTTTTCACAAATTTTCTTAAAATATCTGCACAATTCTGCTTATTTTTTATTTTTTTTAAAAACCAGATATTCCTTTCAAAACAAATACCAATGCCTTTTCGGTCAGTATCATTTTAGCACCCTGTTAAGTCGGCAGAGAGGCCTCTTGCAACTTGGCTTGAGAGAAACGTGACTCTCAGTAGCTTGCCTCAGTCAGCCCCACTCCCTCCATCACAATTCCAGGCACCTAGTGTGCCAAGTGCATGAATTTAGCCAATGTCACCTGTCTTGACAGCTTTATGCCTATACTGGTTAATCCATAACCAGTATAGATGAATTGATTGCATCAGAATTTTTGTTAATGGCCTGTTTGCCACATTCACTTGTGATGGGCATAAATAACTGAGGTAGGGTTTAACAAGTTCCTAAGCCAGAGGAAGGCCTGGTTGTTTTTCTTAAGGAGGCATATTTTGCTTTGTCAGTCTGTTGAACTCTTCCTTGTCTGCCTCTTTCCCAGGTGGGGTTCTTCCCCAGCGAGTGTGTGGAGCTGTTCTCAGAGCGCCCCAGCCCAGGACTCAAAACAGGTGAGCACATCCTCCTTGACTTGCTCTGTTCTACCACATATGCTGATTCTCCTAGATCTACAATTCGGCTTGCTGCAGAAACATAATGACCCCCATTTCCAGCAAATACATTTTCAATCACTTCGTATATTTATTGGTATTACTGGAAACAACCCTGGAACACTTGTGTCTTTCTGTGTGCAGGAGGGTAACACTGTGCTCTTTCAGATGCCTAGCTCTTTCATGACACCTAAAATTAGCCGCCTGAGGCGACTGCCTTACTGTGCCTAATGTTAGGACCGGCTCTGCACAAATGTTCCAGAAGCTGTGCGCGTGCTCTGATTCTCCAGTCTAGCTCTCCTTTTTATTGTACCAGAGCTAAGGGGGTTGTATAATTTTTCCTGTCACAGAAATACTGTGACATGTTAGGCTAAGCAAAAGCAACTGGCCCAGGGCCACCTAGGCAGCTGCATGGCCTGGGGATTTGAACCTGGGTCTCCACAATCTAAGACCAACATCCATCACACTGACTATCCAAATCAATCAAACTATGCAAGTGCAAAAATGGGCATAAATTATGCAAGACAAATGCAAATTTGTTTAATTTGCATAATGTATCTAGGTTGCAGTCGTAAGTTGTTTGGAACACTTGGCTGACAAGAGCTGGGCAGTGTGTGTCTATAGCAGCCTTTATTAATTTGGTGCCCTGAAGATGTTTTGGACTACAACTTCCATCATCCTCAGTCAACTGATCACCCCATATGTTGATTCACTTTTTTCGCCCGTTATCTTTTAATATGTGCAATTTGGTACATAATTTTACCTTGTATGTACATTTTTGCAAGCAATTTCTGCTTAACTCAGTGGCTCTCAAAGGGTGTGGCAGGAGAGGGTGGCAAATGTGGCAGGAAGATTTGAGGTCAATCAAAGAAACATTTCAGTGTAGTGTCATTTTTTTATTTTTAGAATATGGATAGATACCTTTTCAAAATGAGAGCAAGAACATCAAGTGGTAAAAGAGAACAATCATAATTGTGATCTATTTGTTTTCCAATGTATTTCCTATCAATAAAAAAATTGGTGTGCTGCAAGCAAAGTTTTAGGTGTGGCCTAGAGAAAAAGAGTTTGAGAACCTTTAGCAGAATGCCATTTGTATACTGTTTTCACAAATGTATGCACTTCTGGACATTGTTTGGTTGGAGAGCAGCATCGCAAAATTTGGAGAAGTGTGGATTTCGACTGAGGTTTCAGCTTATGTATTAGTTTGGGGAGCATGAATTTAATGCAGACCAAACAAATTTATCCCCCATTCCTAGTCTGGTGTTACTGTTTGTGTCCTTCTGTTTCTTATTATTTCTTATTTCCATTCATGGATGGTTTACTATCCAAAGATCTCAAAGCAGTTTATAGTAGATAAAATTACATAAATAGTAAATGATGTCAAATGATTTACATAAAAATAAAACATACACATAAACAATATCAATACACATAAAGTCAGAGAATATTATGAGGCAGTATAATGTAAACTTTTGACCAACATAACACATATTATTCATAAACACTCACCCAGTTTCACCTGCCATCTATTTCACACAGCCACTGCAACCATTGACTTCCTCAACCATGATCTCTACCAACCATCATTTCTCAGCAATTAGACTCCCCACGCCTTCATTTCCTGTGTTAGCTTTCCCCATTAGGATGTGAGTTGGGTTACTGTGTGAAGCTTTCAAAAATAAGAGGCAATTAATTTTATTTTATACCGAGTTTTTTTGGTGGGCAGCCTAGAAATCTATCAGGGCAGCTCTCAGAAGTAGGCCGCAGCTGAGAAATGACACAGCAGACGATGGAGAGTAGCCCTGGCGAAGACATTGATTCACAAGTTAAGAGTGCTAAAGGGATGGGAAATGCCCCAGGTGACTAAATGACAAGGACTGGAAGGGGGGGAGAGGGGAGGTTTATGGCACCCATTTTGTGTGTCCAAAAAAAATTACTGCATCTTCCCCTCATGCCCTTGTGCTGTTCTGATTTGATGTGTTTGCTTCAGGGATTGCAGTGGTTTGAAAAGAGATGGCGTTTATGTAAGATTGTCACCAGCCCTAGAAAATAACTCTGTTTTAATGAGGTGAAGTGTGGGACAGCAACTTATGCCAGTAGCTTTGAGCTACCGAATTCTTAATCTTTCCTGGCCTTTCATGCTCTGTGTTTCTTCCTGTGCAGATGCAGAAGGGATGAGCTGTGGCATCCCCGGGCCCCCAGGCCTCCTCTCTCCAACTTCAGGTGAGACACGGCCCAATGTGGCCTGCTCAGCACCCCCTAAACTAGCCTTCTTGCCCCTGGTGTCTTTCTGCCAATGTCCAGTGTCCAGTCTGTCAGATTCTGGATGTGGAATCAGAAGAAGGCACCATCTTGTCCTTCGCCTCAGGCAGCTGAACATCTTGGACCAAACCAGACTTAAGCATAATGTAAAGGTAAAGGGACCCCTGACCATTAGGTCCCATCGTGGCCGACTCTGGGGTTGTGTGCGCTCATCTCGCTTTATTGGCCGAGGGAGCTGGCGTACAGCTTCCGGGTCATGACTAAGCCAGCGCACGGAAACGCCGTTTACCTTCCCACTGGAGCGGTACCTATTTATCTACTTGCACTTTGACGTGCTTTCGAACTGCTGGGACCGAACAACGGGAGCTCACCCCGTCGCGGGGATTCGAACCGCCAACCTTCTGATCAGCAAGCCCTAGGCTCTGTGGTTTAACCCACAGCACCATCCGCATCCCTTAGACTTAAGCATACATTACATTAAATTCATTCTTGAATCTGCCCGCATGAATGTGTTTTAAATAGCAACTTTAGGAGACCCCAGATCTCAGTCCATGGCATAAGTGGCTGTGTGCTTCAGCCCCCCCCCCCCCCGTGTTCTTGATGAAAGTCCTCGCCA
The DNA here is from genome assembly GCF_964106915.1 of Podarcis gaigeae. Classification (NCBI taxonomy): domain Eukaryota; kingdom Metazoa; phylum Chordata; class Lepidosauria; order Squamata; family Lacertidae; genus Podarcis; species Podarcis gaigeae. The sequence continues at coordinate 71,284,832 of NC_139684.1, forward strand.
AGATTGCCCTCTCTCCTGGAAGAAAAAGTATTGTGGCAAATGTGTGTGTGTGGGGGGGGCCTGCGGTTCTCTAGATGGTGTTGTGCCGCAACTCCCAGCATCCCTGACTATTGGCCATGCTGGCAGGGGGCTGATGGGAGCCCATAGTCCAGCAGCACCCGGTGGGCTCTCTGGTGGTGTATTATTGACTGCAATACCAGCTTCCTGCAGCAAGCAGCAGCTTGGGGAGGGTGATTTTCTTGGGGATTGTCAGACGTTTACCACCCTACAACAAAGTAGCATCTTTGCTGTCTTCTTGGGCTTTATGATGCAGCCCGCATGCAGTGGCTTGGAGAAGGGCCCCAACCCTCTCTCTTTCATTCTGTTCCAGTGTCCAAGAAGCATGGCAAGCTCATTGGATTCCTTCGCACCTTTATGAAGTCCAGGCCCAGCAAGCAGCGCCTGAAGCAGCGTGGGATCCTCCGAGAGAGGGTGTTTGGCTGCGATTTGGGCGAACACCTCAAGAACTCAGGCAACGATGGTAATTTTGCCCACAGATCCTTCCTGTTACCGATAGTGCGGCCTCATCTGCTACTAGGAAAACAACACACAGTCCATTTAATCTCAGCAACAACAACCCTGTCAGGTTGGTTAGGCTAAGGGAGAGTGAATGGTCCAAGATCACCCAGTGAGCTTCATGGCTAGGTGGTGGTTGAACTGTGGTCTGCCAGGCCTTAGTCCAACACGCTAACTGCCACACCACACCTGGCTCTCCTCTGCAGCGTTGGAAGGGGTGGAAGTGGCCTGTATGGCTGAGGGTTCTCCTCAAACTGTGTCAGGACTCCTGGTTTGATTTCTGTCCCTAGTATGTCCACCGACTGAAGAGCATTCTGTGGGATGGGTTTTAACAGGTAGGAGTGGATATATAAATTGCTTTATCCTTCCAGGTGCCCACATGTGTGGGCTGAACAGAGCTAAGAGGAGGGGAAATGACATCACACAGAATCCTCTCTAGCTATTGTATTTCTATGGTCTGAGTATCTGCCCAGCCACACAGCTCTGTGGACTTCGCCCCTTCTCATGCTAACTAGCAAAAATATGCATCTGTTAGGTTTGGCTGCTAACTCATTCTTCACTAGAGATGCACTCAGATCAATCATGCTGCCAACATTAAAAGATTTTTTGCAGCTTTGTGGCTTACCACTTTCATTTCCCTGGTCCTTTATGAGTGCTTGTGGCCAGAGCTCGACCTCTATGAGAAAAAATAAAATAAACCAATTTAACATGTTGACCCACGGGGACAACTAGCCATCGCACTGGCCCTACCTTATGTGATTGTTTTAAAGATGATTGTTATATTATATTGTTATTAGATATGCTCTTTGTTATGCCAGTCCCCCAGGTACTACGGTCCTGCTCTGATTTCATCGAGAAGCATGGCATTGTGGATGGCATCTACCGTCTCTCTGGAGTGTCCTCCAACATCCAACGGTTGCGGTGAGCCCTGGTCAGGAGGAGCAGGGGTTGTGGGCCGGGTCCTCGTTTAGCACAGAAAGTCCTATAGGCAAAGGTGGGGTTTAACAACCAAATTAGACGGGATATGATGGCCACATCTATCTTACTCCCAAATGAAGGAGGGTCTATCCTGTACATGAAAAGGAGCATATGGCGGAGGAGGAGGAGGAGGAGGAGGAGGAGGAGGAAGGAAGTGAACCCTCTGCCTTGTGGCACAGGAGCCGAGACTGGTTGTTCGGGCAAAGTTCCGCCCCAAACAGGAAGTGGTTCACCACATGGGACAGCTGCATACAAGAGGGATAGGGAAATATTTTTCAGCCTGGTGTCCGTAGCACCTCGTAGGCAACTTTCCATGGACTATGGGTCACTGATGGGCAGGGTAGAATGTGAAAGTGGGCGGAGCAAACCTTTGCAGATTAGGCTGCATTCCCGCCATGTAAAAGTCTGCTTCCTATGCACACACACCTTTCTCCACCCAGGAAAGCAATTGTTACCACAGCTCGGGGATGCATTCCAACCATAAAGAGACCCAGAGGCCCTGGGTCTCTCATTGCTGGTATTTAGAGTCAAGGGTTCCCAGTTCTAGCCTTGCTCAGCCTTGACACAGTGACATATCAATTTATGACACTTACTCCTAGTGCTTTATGTGCTGCTTATAATATTTCTGAGATTATATATATATATAATACATAGTAATTACCATTCTAAGAATTCAGTGTTTTCCATATGATTTCTTTTTGAGGTTCCTAGTTGTTTTACTCACACATGCTGTACAGAGATATTTATTTAATCCCACTACTTAATATATGGAATTCTTATTAATTAGTAGCAGCAGTAATAGCATTGTTAGGTGTTTTGAATGCAGGGTTTTCATTGTCTTGCATTGATTCCTTTCTGTTGGGATCTCTAAGCGGCTGGAAGATTTCGGCTGAAATAGAAATTAAATAAATCAGTGCCGCGATCTGGGGTTTGGAACTGGGAGAAAAGTTTAAAGCATCAGAGAGCATTGTGGTAAGGCAAGGAACAAAGGTTTCAGTCCTCTCCCCTACCCACGTCTTTTCATGTATAGAATAGAGTCACCCCTTTGGGCAGACATGCAGAAAGCTGCCTCGTCACATCATGTTTGGCCCTAAGTAGGCCAAGCGAAAGGTTGCCTGGCTGTGGGTCACTGTGCAATTTGTCCTGCTTTGTGTAATTTCTCTCTTCCCGCGGCTTCCTATCTCCTCAGGCACGAGTTTGACAGTGAGCGAGTGCCCGAGCTCTCCAGGGACGTCTACTTACAAGACATCCACTCTGTCAGCTCTCTTTGCAAGCTGTACTTCCGGGAGTTGCCAAATCCGCTGCTCACCTACCAACTCTACAACAAGTTTGCTGTGAGTCTTGCAGACCGCCGGGAGAAGTCTCCCACCCACTCAGCTTTCGGTCACTGCTGCCGCCTCTACCATTCCTCAGCTACCCCTTTAAGAAATCATAGAGTTGGAGTGGTTTATGCAGGCCGTCTAGCCTAACCCCTGCTCAATGCAGGAAATCGAGAGAGCTAGAAATTCAGAACTAGAATGTCCACAACAGATGGCTGCACAGCCACTGCTCTGAATATATTTGAGATAGCTACCACCCATTGTTGTTACTAGGTAGCAGAATGAAATCCAAGGTGGGTTCAGGTGGGCTTTGGACCACATCTGAAATGACCTTGCTTCTCATATGCATCCGCCACACCACAGTTGGGAGGGGAGTCCAGAGCAGGACTCCGAGCTGCCTGTGTGCATTATTATCATTCCGTTTATACGTTGCTTTGTGCAATATAGTCCTCAGGGCAATGCATGAGCATACAGCGGAACCTCGGTTTTCAAACGTAATCTGTTTCAGAAGAACCATTCCACTTCTGAAATGTTCAAAAACCGAAGCCCACATTTCCAGAATCATTTCCTTCCGAAAAACTCAATAGGGTAGCTGCGTGACACATTCGGCTTCCGAAAAGCGTTCAAAACTGGAAGCATTTACTTCCTGGTTTTTGGCATTCAAAAGCCAAAACCTTTGATTTCCGAGACACTCGAAAACTGAGGTTCCATTGTACTAGAAACAGTAAAGTGAGCACAGTTTGTGCCAATGACCCCTCCCCTTTCCCTTTCCTGGCCCTATGTGCCAGGTGAGTTTCCGTGGGCGTCCCAGTGTCTCAGAAACGGCAGCTGTTGTGTGCTCAAACTGTCAAGTGAGAGTTGGCCGTGCCAACTCTGTGTGTGTGTTCCCAGGGCTAAACAATAAAAATTGGAGTCATGGAACAAAAGAAGAAGAAGAGGGGGTGGAGCAGTGGAGTACAATTACATCGCCCGCCAACGTTGCTGCCTACACAATAATACGTGCAGCAATTTCTCTCGACTTCCTTATTCTTTTGAATCACCTGCTCTTCGTGCTGGCCTATTTCAGGCTTGGTTAACCCTGCCTCCCCCTTCCTCTCCCCTGCCTTCCTTTTAAATTCCTTTTGGCTTGTATTTGTGATACTTTGAGGGGCAACATCCAGGCATGGGTAGTGATAAATATGAGCTGGGGTCTTCAGAGGCATGACTTCACCTTCGCAGTCAATTGAAAGCTGGAGCAGAAGGGATTGGTGGTGTCGCTAAGCCCACCCCAGGGATGTTTCAGCCCCCTTTCCTGAATTCTTAGCTTTCATTTTAATAACGACAAGCAAGGCTCTTCCCCTATTACTTGGGGAAAATATAAGGAAAAACATGCAGTTGTCCGCTAAGAAGTAAAGTTGTTCCCATCATCCAGTCTTCTGGCCAAAGAGTGCAGAAGCACTTGAATCATGGACAACTGCTAGGTCCTTCTTTTTAAAGGTTGTTTCTGTAGATCTCGAAGCAATTTACAGCAGATAAACATATATAAATATACACAGAGAGAGATAATAAGTGCAATAAAAACATTGCAAAATTATTACCATTAAAATAGGTTAACTACATAAACAGTATCCCTGTTCATAATAACAATGAAATGAGAATGGAAGGATTTGTTCCCCGCGCTCCAAAATCTGCTTTGTAATTCATTTCTTTTTCCATATCACCCTGCTCTGTTTTGCTCCTGTTCATGGCCTTTCAACAGCCTCCACGCTTTCCCCTTCCTCTCCAAAAAAGATTGTTCTGTTTACTCTTCAAATACCCAAGGGCTGTCACATTGAAGAGGGCAAAGATTTCTTCTATGTTGCCCCAGAGGGCAGGTCTTAATCGCACATGCTTATGTCATAGCTGACAACGTTTCCCTTTTTTAAAGGGAAATTCCCTTATTCCGAATAGGATTCCTCGCAAGAAAAGGGAAAAGTCGACAGGCTTAAGTTGATGGCTTAAGTGGCAGGAGGTTCGATTTTGGTCAAATGCTAGAGGAAACATTTTGATCTGGGTTGGGAAAGCTTTTCAACTTGCTGGGCCAGGGTCCTTATTAGGGCCACCTGTCAATCACCTGATGCCATAACAGTGTTAGTTGTAAGACAAGTAAAAGCATTCCAGATGGAAGAGAATATTAGGAATTTAGTAAAAGAGGTGGCCTTCCTCAAAACAAAATACCTTAATTGTCAAAGGCCAGAGTAAAGAGGTACGTTTTTAAGGTTGTGAATTCCCCTGTGATCTTTGGATGGAGGACGGCATGCAAATTTAATAAATAATGCTGTTCAGAATATGGCAGAGGCTGTGCAATGAAACTGCCAGATGCACCTCTTTGGGGAGGGAGTTCCACAATTTAGGGCTTGCTGCAGAGAATGCTCTCTCCTAGACCACCATCCCCCACATTTCCCAAGGTGGTGGAACCACCCAGAGGGTCCCCTCTGCTGATCTTAACACTCGAGAGGGTCAGTAGGGATAGAAGTGGTCTTTCAGAGATTTGGGGCTTTTGTCATTTAGGGTTTCAAAAACTAATGTGAACACCTTGAATCGGGCCTGGAAGCGAACTCTCCCAGTCCTTCTCCACAGGGCTGAGCACTGGATCCGGTTGGACTCCAAACCGATATAGGTCAGCCCTGGATGGGATCAGGGCTGGTCCAAATCACCAGCTTAGGGGGAGCTGTTCACAGCCCTACCGTTCCACAAGAGGCCTGGTGACCACACTGACTCCTTCCCTCTGCTTTACCCCCACCCTGTCGTCGCAGGAGGCCGTGTCTGTTTCTGGGAACGAGGATCGCTTGGTGCGAGTGCACGACGTCATTCAGCAGCTGCCCCCACCGCACTATAGGTAGGCGTTGCTTGAGGCAGCAAACACGGTGCCCGAGGTGGCTCTCCCAGCAAGGGGAGGGAGGGTGAATGCAAGAGCCCTTGCCAGGGGGGCGGCGGAATGGTGTTGAGGGCGGGGTTTGCGAGGGGGCTGGCGGTCCGCCGAAGTGGACTGTCTAGCTGTAGCAGCTTCTGCTCTGTCCCAACAGGACCCTGGAATTCCTGCTGCGGCACCTGGCCCGCATGGCTATGCACAGTCAAAACACCAGCATGCATATCCGCAACCTAGCCATCGTTTGGGCACCCAACCTGCTGCGGTGAGACGCCCAGATCAATGGCCCTGCACTGGCACCCCCACCCCAACCTGCCCCGTGCCTTCCCTGTGTTGCCACGATGCTCCTCCGCCTTGCACCTTCTCCAGCTCTTGCCTGCAGCGCTCTTTGAATCCTCTCTCCATTGTTCCCGCAGCATTTCCCCTGTACTAACACAAGCCCTTACCCATAACTCTCTGGGGCATGAAGTCGACCCTTCCTGCACTCAGCCCTGAGGGATAAGAATCTACAGCTCTTAAGCTCCTCTCAAATTCCCCCATTTCGTCCCTAGCATATTCTGGCACTCTGGCTCAGGTCTTAGAATGTGTGAGATTGGTGGTGTGTGTGTGTGTGTGTGTGTGTGTGTGTGTGTGTGCTTGTTTGTGAATCTTAGAATTATAGAGCTGGAAGGGACCTGGAGAGTCCTCTAGTCTCCCTCCCTGCAGTGCAGGAATCTTTTGCCCAATGTGGGGATCAAACCCACAGCCCTGAGAGGAAGAGTCTCATGTTCTACCTACGGAGCTATGACTCAGGGCTAAGGGGTGTGTGTGTAAGAAGGAGGTATGTCTTGACCTTGCCCACCACCTGAATGGGCTCCCCAACCCTTTCCCCCCAGGGAAAGTGGTTGTCAGGTTCCCCACCCCTACCTTCAAGGGATTGTTGTGGGGCCCTACCTAGGCATTCCTGTTTAGGGCCTCTAGCTCAAAGATGGCTAGTGGGCAGGCTGTATCAGTTCCCCCATGACTCTCCTCCCTTGCAAAAAATAAATAAAAATGCTGTCATCCTTTTCACTGCTCCTGTGGGTCCCTGCTGTGATGCCATCATGCCAAAAGGACTTTTTTTTGGTGGTGCCTCAAGGCTACCCGCTTCCACAATTCAGCCACACCCACCATACTTGGGTACGATGACACCCTGTGCAAGGCCAACATTTGGCGCCCTCCCCCCCAGCCCCAGTCCTCACGCTGACTTCCCAAAGGCAGGTAAGGAGGCCCCTGGCCTTGGGAAGGAGATGTGAGGGCTCTGGCAGGGTCCTAGAGCTTTCCACGTCTTTCCTAAAGCTGGGAAAGAGCTAAGTAGGCTTTGGGAAGAAGATGGGAGGACTCTAGGACCCTGTCAGGGCCTCATGCCTCCTTCCCAAAGCCCAGCGCCTTGCTTACTGGGCTTTGAGATAGCACCACTCAGTGTGTGTGCACTGTTAATCCTTCCCTGCACCCCCTCTGGCCTTCAGAGAGTTGAGCAATGCAGGCCTCGGCCTGGAAATGATTAACCATCCTTGCTTGAGAGCTTCATCCAATACTCCACCTGAGCTTTTACTAGCATTTATTCTACCTTCCCATTTAGCTCCTGATCTTGACACCTCCCCATCACTTACCCACGGTTCCCTGGGGTTTCCCTCCAACACCAGCCTCCTCCTCATGGGGCCCTTTCCACATTCCACATGCGCTTCTATCATGCTGCTTTGTGGGTCTGGCCCTTCTCAGCCATGTTACCGAGGGACTGTGCCCTCTGGGCTTTCAACGATGATATTCTGGGGCTGTGAGCACGTGCTTGTCCCCTCCCCAGGCCCATCTTACAGGAAAACACGGCTCTCTAGTAATCCCTCCCCCTCGCTGCTTTTTACGGCAGGTCGATGGCTCTGGAGGTTGTCGCACAGTGTGGTGCCGATGCCTTCCAGGAAGTCCGAGTCCAGTCCCTCGTGGTCGAATTCCTCCTCAACAATGTTCAGGTGCTCTTCAGCGACACTTTCACCTCCGTCGGAAAGGACAGCGCAGGTAGCTCGCGCCAAAGGGGACGTTTTTCTGAGGCTGCTATGAAATCTGTTAAGAAATCCCTCTGCCTCATTGTCACGGAATTGCTTGCTTGCTCCAGAATTCTTGAAGGAATAATAATAATAATAATAATAATAATTTATTATTTGTACCCCGCCCATCTGGCTGGGTTTCCCCAGCCACTCTGGGCGGCTTCCAACAGAGATGAGAAATACACTAAAATGTCACATATTAAAAACTTCCCTGAACAGGGCTGCCTTCAGATGTCTTCTGAATGTCAGGTAGTTGTTTATCGCTTTGACATCTGATGGGAGGGGATTCCACAGGGCGGGCGCCACTACCGAGAAGGCCCTCTGCCTGGTTCCCTGTAACTTGGCTTCTCGCAGTGAGGGAACCGCCAGAAGGCCCTCGGAGCTGGACCTCAGTGTCCGGGCAGAACGATGGGGGAGGAGACGCTCCTTCAGATACACTGGACCGAGGCCATTTAGGGTTTTAAAGGTCAGCACCAACACTTTGAATTGTGCTCGGAAACCATGACAGTTCAGGTTGCTTGGATTTGTATGGTCAATGGAGCCCTGTTCCCCTTCGCCACTGTTCCCTAATCTATTCCCAGGCAAGGAGCTGTCACCGCTTTTCCTTGATGAAGAGGCCCCGTCCGCACCAACATTTAAAGCACTTTCATACCACTTTGAAGAGTGGCTGCCAGTCAGTGTAGACAAAACGGAGCTAGATGGACCAGTGATGTGACTCATTATAGGGCAAGGTCCTGTGTTCTTTCTTATGGGGCCTCCCTAGTTTGCAGGGTATAATTCATCTGATTGTTGGCAGAAGTGAAATTAAGTAGAAATGAACGGATACAGAGGACATTCGGGATAGCTCTGGGTTGAAAACTGCTTCTGCTTTCACCACTGAGCTTAGAGTTATGGGATGATATGGGATGTTACTGGGATTCTTGAAAGCATTTCGTTCTTGTTCACCATGAGGTCTGGCATAACATTGTGGGAGTTCCAATTTGAGCTTTTCATTATATTCAAGGGTGCAAAAATTCAGGATCTGAATATATATATATATATATATATATATATATATATATATATATATGCTTTCGTAGATTTTCACGGGTACAGGAATGCAGGTTTTGGTGTCCTCGGGTGTCTTCCCGTGTAAAAGTTGGGGTGTCTAGGCGAAACGTCGCCTAGACACCCCAACTTTTACACGGGAAGACACCCGAGGACACCAAAACCTGCATATATATATATATATATATATATATATGCAGGTTTTGGTGTCCTCGGGTGTCTTCCCGTGTAAAAGTTGGGGTGTCTAGGCGACGTTTCGACGAGGTCTCACTCGTCATCTTCAGGCTGGTGCTTTCGGCTTCTTGTTACTGGAACAGAGCGGGATCTCAATGTTTGAGTTCCTATAAATACTGTAGAGGGGGTGTGGTGTCTAGCCTCCAATGTTCTGGGCAGAGAGGAAGTTCCCAGGCTAGTGTGCCTTTTCTTCTTTTGTTCCTTAATTACTTGAGAGATACCTTGAGTGATTTCTTGAGTGATATCCTGAGTACCACTTAGGTGGGTAATTAGGTGTGGATTAGTTGCTAAAGTCTTTGTGTCTTGACCTCTTGAACTTTGTGAAGAGTTTTCCTGAGAAGATGGCTGTATTGCACTTAGTTGTGCTTTGGCTTGGCTTCGTGTATAGGGGCGAGCTGTGGTTTTGTGGCTTGTGTCAGCCAGATCTGTGTAGGGATTGCAGGGGGGTGCAGCATCCGGAGGTGCCACCATGGATTGGCTACTGGATGGTGTCAGTAATTCATCTGTGGAGAGGGTCTGGGTTTGGGTCTGGTGTGGTTGATTGGTGTTGGCGTTCTGTGTGCCTCTGGATCTGGTGTCAGTTTTTGTGGGGAGGGCTAATTTCCAGATGTCTGGCAAGCGGGATGTGTCGTCACGCTTGTTCATGTTGTGAGGGTGTTTCTCTATCTCGATGGCTTCCATGATTATTCTCTTGTGGTGATGTTCCGTGTTAAAGAGCAATTTGGAATCTGCAAAATTAATTTCGTGTCCTGTTTCTTTCATGTGTTGGAAAAGAGAGGAAGTTTTTTCTTCTTTTTTGACGGCATTCTTGTGTTCTGCGATACGTGCATTTATTCGTCTGTTTGTTTGTCCAATGTACGTGGCTGGGCAGACTTTGCAGGGTATTTCATAGATCCCTTGGTTTTCCAACTGGATTTTATCCTTGGGGTTTCTGAGGATATTGGCTATTTTTTGGTTGGTGCAAAAGGCTGTTTTGATATTGTGTTTATGGAGGATTTTGCTAATTTTATCTGTAGTGCCCTTGATATAAGGAAGGAGGGCCATGCCATTGTTTTCTTCTGTGTCTTGGTTTTTGGGGGGTGTTTCCTTTTGGATTAGCTTCGTAATCCTGTTTTGCTGGTATCCATTGGCAATTAACACATTTGAGAGATTCTGTAACTCAGTTGTCAAGTGGTCTTTGTCAGCCAGGCGTTTGGTTCTGGAGATGAGAGTCTTGGCTACGGAGTTTATTTGTGCAGGGTGGTGGTGTGATTGTGCATGTAAGTAGCGGTTGGTGTGTGTTTTTTTCCGGTAGATAGTGTGTCCTAGGGAGCCATCAGGTTTTTTGTAGATTAGGACGTCAAGGAAGGGAAGTTGGTTGTTGGCTTCTATTTCCATAGTGAATTGTATTTTGGGGTGTAAGTTGTTGAGATGTGTGAGGAAGCTATCCAGTTTTTCCTTCCCGTGTGGCCAAATTACAAAGGTGTCGTCAACATATCTGAGCCAAAGTTTGGGTTTGTGTTCTGACTTGTCTAAAGCATTGGTTTCAAAGTGTTCCATGTACAGGTTTGCGATGACCGGTGAGAGGGGTGATCCCATAGGTGCTCCTTCTATCTGTTTGTATCTTTGTCCATTGTGGATGAAGTACGTGTTGGTTAGGCAGTGGTTGGTCAGGTCCAAGATGTATTCGGGGGGATTGTATTTGTTTTGAATAGCTGTCAAGGCTTCATTAATGGGCACTTGTGTGAAGAGAGATACAACATCGAAGCTCACAAGTAGGTCATTAGGATGTAGGTTTTGCTTCTTTATTGTTTCTATGAACTGGGAGGAGTTTGGTACGTGTGAAGAGATGGATTCTGCATAGGGCTGAAGTTGCTTGGCGAGAAATTTAGCGAGATTTTGTAGAGGTGAGCCTATGGAGCTGACTATTGGTCTGAGTGGTGTTCCTTCTTTGTGTATCTTGGGGAGGCCGTAGAGTTTGGGGCATCTGGATGATTTTTCTCTGGGGATGATTCTTAGCTGGATTTCTTCACTGATAGGAGAGGCTTTTATTTTGGATTTGGTGGTTTTTTCCAGATAGGTGGTGGGATCTGTTTTTATAGGTTTGTAGGCAGGATCTTGGAGTAGCTTTGATAGTTTTGCTTGGTAGTCCGATGTGTTCATCACCACTGTGGCATTACCTTTGTCTGCTGGGAGAATGATTATGTTGTTGTCTTTCCTCAGGTTGGTGAGTGCTTTCTGTTCTTCTTTGTGTAAATTGCTTCTGGGTGGTTTGCTGGAGCAGAGGATGTTGGTGACTTCAAGTCTGATTTTATTGGCTTCATCTGGGTTGAATTTGGTTAGGCTAGCTTCGACTCCGCATATGATGTTTTCCGTGGGGATGCGTCTCGGGGCGACTGCAAAGTTGAAACCTTTGGAGAGTACTTTGGTTTCAGTTGTGGTGAGGATCCTGTCTGATATGTTATGTACTGTTTGTTTCATGGGTTGCTGTGGAGGGTGGCCGGGCTTCTGGCGTTTCTCTAGTTTGTGGAGTTTGTTGGTGTGTGTGTCTGTCTTATGTGAGGTCTCCGTTTCAGCTCTCCAGACGGCTAGTTGTTTGCATTTGTCCCAGAGTGCAGGGTGGATTTTGTTACAGAGTTTGAGGTGAAGAGTGAGTAGATCTTTGTTGGTTTGGTCTAGTAGGTATCTTTTCTTGTGTAGTTCGTTTCTGATTAGGGATAGTTCAGTTCGTTTCAGGATCCTTTCGGTGGCTGGGGTTTTAGAATGGAATTTAAGTTGGAAGCATGTGGGAATTAATTTGTTGTCTCGGCAGTTGCGTAGGAACAAGAGATCACATAAGATGGTGGCTCTTCGGACTTCTAGTTTCTCGTAGGTTCTTGTCAGCTGGAAGGTTTCCTCCCCGTAGAGGTAAGATATTTGCTTTCGTAGATTTTCACGGGTACAGGAATGCAGGTTTTGGTGTCCTCGGGTGAAACGTCGCCTAGACACCCCAACTTTTACACGGGAAGACACCCGAGGACACCAAAACCTGCATTCCTGTACCCGTGAAAATCTACGAAAGCATATATATATATATATATATATGGGCTGGCAGCTGGCACCAGGGTTACAAAGGAGGGCCAGCTCCCTGGGAACTGGCTCCTAAAATTATCTCTCTGGCTCCTAGATTTTTCCAACAATAAAATGCTCCCCCACTCTGGGATGGGCGGCAGTTGTGGGGGAATCATTCATGCGCAGAACAGAGGCTGAAGGCAAACATAACTTTTCTGGTTTTTTTTATTGCTGCCTTTTTAATTGTTGACTCTAGTTTCATTTGTTAGCTCCTTGGGGGCCTTCAGACAGAAAGGCAGCCTATAAATTTTTAAGTAAACAAATATTTGAAGAGCCCTGCCAGGAGGTTTGTCACCTACCAAAGGAGCCTGGTTTTGCAATTTGCATGGCAGGGGTAGGTGTCAGCAAGTCGAATGCTGATTCAGCTGCCAGTTTCGCTCCTCTAATGATTCAAGAAAGGTTTCTTTTCAGGCAGGAATGTACACGTTTTATATGTAGTATGTATGCATCTCTTTTTAAAGTACCAAATGTTTTTAAAATAGTTGCAAAATGCAGCCGGCCCTTTCATTGTACAAGATGGACCTCTTGTCTTAGGTGGTAGACTGGGGAAAGTAGCAAACTGATGCTCATCTAAGAGCATTGTGTCATCTTTCTTGCTTGGCATTGTGTTAAAACACACCTGAATGCTCCAGACCAGCAAACTGCCAAAACTTCAGCTTTTATAGAGGTGGACACACTAGCTAATGATCAATTAAGCAAGGACATTTGATTAGCAGCCCCTGCCTGCTACTTCACCTCTTAATTCGTATGGAAGCAGTAAGGGTGTACTTAGTTTTTCACACATGATTTCTTCATCCTGGCTTTATTTCTGTTAAATAAATCATGACACGGAGTCATATGTCATGTGTTGTTGTTCATCTGAGGTTGCAATTACCTAATATTAAGACCTGCTAATGGGACACGGGTGGCGCTGTGGGTTAAACCACAGAGCCTAGGGCTTGCCGATCAGAAGGTTGGCAGTTCGAATCAGCGCGATGGGGTGAGCTGCCGTTGCTCGGTCCCAGCTCCTGCCAACCTAGTAGTTCGAAAGCACATCAAAGTGCAAGTAGATAAATAGGTACAGCTCTGGCGGGAAGGTAAACGGCGTTTCCGTGCGCTGCTCTGGTTCGCCAGAAGCGGCTTAGTCATGCTGGCCACATGACCCGGAAGCTGTACGCCGGCTCCCTTGGCCAATAAAGCGAGATGAGCACCGCAACCCCAGAGTCGGTCACGACTGGACCTAATGGTCAGGGGTCCCTTTACCTTTACCTTTAAGATCTGCTAAGGAACAAATGATTGCTATGATGTCCTGATATGCAAAACTACACAATGCAAAGGGGGTGTACTTTCTTTTACCTATGACTGCATGCACTCCTAATGTTGGGCAAGTGTGGGCCTGGCTGCCTGTCCGGACGGTGGGCCATGAGGCTATATCCCTCTTTGCACTCATGCAACCTGTCTCCTCCAACAGGGCGCTGCTTCCTTCCCCGACCCAAATCCCAGGTGGTCAGCTGCCCCTCCACCCGCTTGCTGTCCCTGGAAGAAGCACAGGCACGGACCCAGGCCTTATGCAAGGCTACCAAGCCAGAGGCTAAGCAGGGATCCAACGATCTGCAGGGGCAAGGGAAACTTTCTTCTGTGTTGAGCTCACCTGACACCAGGTAATTGGGCTTCCATGTACAGGTGCAGTATACCTCTAAACATCAGGTGCTGGGAGCGAACAACAAGGGGGTTCACATCACTTTGATGCCCTGCTTTCCAGTTGATGGTGGAGTAAATAGACCTCACCCTGATCCGGGGAAGCAGTTCTTACGCTACTGTGAAGACCATTGTCAGATTGCTGCGTGCAATGACCCTTCGAGAGCTGATGTTTCAGAGGGAAGTGGGTTGTAGGTTGTTTTTTATTTTGTAACTGCAGTGACAGCAGGCAACTGGGATGGCTCTCTGCAATCTGGCGCAGGCTCGGACTGCTTAGCTGCCGGAGCTGGTGGCCTCGGCCTGACCTGTCTCTCCCACCTGCAGGCAAAAGGCAGAAAGTAATGGGAGGCTGCGGAAGACGTCAGGTCCTAGCTGGAAGGCCTTCTTCGCCATTGGCAAAACGCCAGTCACGTTTCGCAAGAAATCACACCGCCTCGGAGACCTTTTTGGACTTGGAGAGTCTCTGCCAGGTGAGAGACCAACACCTGATTGTGGGTTGCTTTGCATGGCGAGTTCCCTCCCCCCCTCCCTCCCTTCCCCCCCAGTGGAAATAATGACACACGACACAATTATTAAGGTTAATGGGCTAAATAAGGCCACAACTTTATTGGTTACAGGTGATGATTGGTATTGGCTTAGGCATTGGTCCTAACCGACTATATCCAACTTCAGCCCGTCTGCTTGAAGTCTGGGAAGGGTTAACCACCAGTAGGGGGAGTCCTGCTGATGCACATCAATTAGGAACTCCCCCGGGGTCAACGATTTGGGGCATGCCTTAGGCTCCCACCTCCCCAGGCTTCGGACAGGGCCACACTCCCCAGAATCCTTTATTGGACTACCCTTCAATATGTGGGGCAGGCGATGGTGCTGCCTCCCCTCTTCCATCTACAGAACAGTACCAATGCCTAACCGCCAATACCAAGAAAGTTGTGACGATTTGCTATGAGGTAGGTGAAAAACCAAGTAGCTGGTGCCAATTTGCCAAGTGGAAAAATTCCTACCAGGCTTCTCAAAGGCGACCAACCAAGGTCCATAGCAAGGTCAGGGAACAAAAACCTTATAGGGCAGGAGGGTGGGAAAAACCGGAACAGCTGGTGGCGGCAAAGAGGAAGATCCCTGGCTGTGTCCTGCCTTAAATAGGGCAGGCCATGCCCCCAGAGCCAGCCGATTGGCTGGTCAGGAGGTGACAAGGCCGAGAATCCCCCCAATCGTGTGGGGGGGGGGCGTGAAGCCCGCAACCCCACCTCCTCTGTAGGGTGGAAGTGTCTTTCTTCATCCATGGATTTTCGGGACAGTGTGCAAATCAGGAGAGG
Source organism: Podarcis gaigeae (assembly GCF_964106915.1). Classification (NCBI taxonomy): domain Eukaryota; kingdom Metazoa; phylum Chordata; class Lepidosauria; order Squamata; family Lacertidae; genus Podarcis; species Podarcis gaigeae. Next base: position 71,299,992 of record NC_139684.1, read on the forward strand.
CTCCTCTAATCTGGGAGGGGCAAAGTGGCGGTGAGGCCAGAGTTGTAGCAGCACTGGGTTTGCTCCACTAGCATGTTCACACAGCCCAGACCTTGCCACTGCTTCACTCTTCCTGGTAAGTTGCAGTGGTTCCACTGCTGTGAGGCTGTTGCACCACCCTGCTAGGCAAGTGGCAAAAACATATTACAAAACAACAGGGAAGTGTGGATAAGCCCCCGGTCAGCACTCTTAAGGGCTAGAAACTTGCTTTGTTTTTAAAAAGAAGCTGAGATACACAGATGCTCAGTTCTGCACCAGATAATAAATTCCACAGGTGTGGTGTGCTTGCCAGGTGTACAACATATACTGCCTGGGAACCTGAAATTGAAGTCCTCCAACTAGCATTCCTCTATGGCTTTATATTTATTCCAGAGTGGATAAAGTTTGTTTCATGGGTGAGGATTGGAGGAGAGATTGAGACCTTGAGATAAGGCCCTTTTCAGTTAATAACCTACTTCCTTGTCCTGTCTTGCTTCAGGGGGCCAGCCTGAGACTGTCACCTTGCGATCAGCCAAGAGTGAGGAGTCCCTGACATCACAGGCCAGTATTGCAGGTAAGAGGAAACCTCATAGGCTGGGACATATGGGGAGGTGGGGGCACCAGCGGCTGCCACCAGGGCTCCTTAGGAAAGGGTGTGCAGGATATAAACTCAGTAAATAAGACAGAATAATAGCTGCATAGACTGCCAACCTTCCAGGTGACTTTTGCCTTTGAAACAGGTGTGGGGAAGTGGTGGCCCTCCAGATGTTGTTGGAACCCAACTCCCAGCAGCCCCAGCTCTTACTGGTCAAAGATGATGGGAGTTGTAGTTCATTAACATCTAGAGTTCCCTATCCCTGCTACAAAAACAGGTTGCACAAACCTACCTTTAGACTTGCAGCTGGGAGCTGCATCCATTCCCTCTGCTGGACAAACAAGCAATCTGAGCACAGGTCTACATGGTAGGCTTCTGTGGTTTTATGACTTTAAACCTGATGGGTAGGGAGCCAGCAGCTGGCGGTGCTTTGCCCGTGAGGGTGCTGCCACCACAATCACTGGCCAAAAAGATTGTAGCAACATAAGGAAACTGCCTTGTGCCAGCCACTTGCCAGACTTCTTGGCCATCAAGTTGAATATTGTCTATTTCAAGGCTGGAGGACCTGTTGTTGCACTTCAGATCCCATCAGCCCCAGCTAGCATAGCCAATAGTCAGGGATTATGTAGTCCAGCCACACCTGGAAGAGAACAGGTTCCCCACCCCTGGCCTACTCAGGTGGCACCTGCTACCTAGCCATGCCAGGTATTGAAACGGGGACTTTCTGAATGCAAAGCATATGCTCTGCCATTGAGCTGTGGCCCTTGCAAAGGGGCAGCCTTGTATGCTGAAGCTTCTGTGGGATGTGGAAAGCAGGGCTGGGCGATATCTGGTTTCCACCAGGTCAACGTTGCCGATATACCGATATATCACAAGGTCTGAAATAAGGATGGAGCTACGTAGAGGCACTGGCTGGCTTCAAGGTTTTCCCCGCATTGTGATTTTTGCTGGCGCCTGCTGTTGTGATTCGCTGCCCCCCTTCCTGCAAGAGGCAGGGAAGAGCTGAGCAGGCAGAGTTAACAGAGTTAAATTTCCCCCACATTGTGATTTTTTTTGCATAGCACACATACACACACATATCGTGATTCACGATATATTGCCAGGTCAGAAATTATGAAACCAATAACACAATATTGACCCAGTTTGGGACGATATATCTCCCACCCTAGTGGAGAGTTTCAGGCTTGCACCCATTGCCTTTCAGGGGGGAATCTCTAACGGCACACCTGTATGCAAGCAGCCAGTCCCCCAGAGGCAGAAGTATAGACCACATAACACGGGTCTTGAAAGACCTACTTTGGCTCCCAGTACATTTCCGAGCACAATTCAAAATGTTGGTGTTGATCTTTAAAGCCCTAAACAGCCTTGGCCCAGTATACCTGAAGGAGTGTCTCCACCCCCATCGTTCTGCCAGGACGCTGAGGTCCAGCACCGAGGGCCTTCTGGTGGTTCCCTCATTGTGAGAAGCAAAGCTACAGGGAACCAGGCAGAGGGCCTCCTCAGTAGTGGCACCCGCCCTGTGGAACGCCCTCCCATTGATGTCAAAGAGATAAACAACTACCTAACATTTAGAAGACATCTGAAGGCAGCCCTGTTCAGGGAAGTTTTTAATGTGTGACATTTTAATGTATTTTTAATCTTTGTTGGAAGCCGCCCAGAGGGGAAACCCAGCCAGATGGGCAGGGTACAAATAACAAATTATTATTATTATTATTATTATTGCCCTGTGTGGTGCTGAGGCTTGCCCCTTTCTTCTCGGATGTTCATCCGGTGGGTGACAGTGAGCCAGGGAGTTGCATGTCCTTTACCTGTGTGGGTTTTCTCCTTTCTCGGTCCGTGTCCTAGGCCTCCCCAAGCTGCCCTGCCTGCGACGTCCACACTCCAGCAGCGATGCCTTCCCTACCCTCAAGCCTTGCCGCTCATGCTCCTCTCTGGGCTCCTCTGTGTCCGGCCGTGGCGAGGGTCTGGCGGCTGGGGCGGCAGATGTGGCCGCCCGGCGCCGCTCCTCCTGGTTGGAAGGCGACTCGGAGCTGGACTCGGAGCTGGAGCTCAGCCCCCCTGGCCTCCGCGGCCTGGACTTTGACCCGCTGACCTTCCAGTGCAGCCCACCGGCTCGGCGGCCCTCGCTCTCGGACGACTCCGGGCCTCCGAGCCCCGGGCGGGCGCTCTCTCCTTGCTCACCCCCCACGATCGGCAAGGATACGTCGGAGCCGCTGCCCGTCTCCCTCCCTGAAGAGATGCTGGAGATGTTCGCTGGGGGCGAGGCCAGGGGCCCCGGCGGGCATGCCTCTCCACCACACATGATCTCAATGCTGCTGTGTGCTGCTGGCGGGCAGCTGAGCGACAGCTGCGAGCGTGAAGTCCGCTGCAAGATCACGCAAGCCAAAGGCCGCACGTCGCCACTCAGTAAGTGTTGGTGCCTTGTGGGAGTCGGTAATTCTCCTCAGCCAGGGTGATATATCAACAGAGTCCATGGAACCCCTGGAGAGCCTTCAGAGATTTCTTGCTCCAAGCAGAACATCTTCTTCCAGAGTCCCACACCATTCAAAGTAACAAAGTGTGTATTGTCTCCAGACACGAGAGAAAGCTAAACTATAGTTAAACTGGTGCATATGGTTATTCTGGTTTTATGCTATATACCTGAAGGAGCATCTCCACCCCCATCGTTCAGTCCGGACACTGAGATCTAGCTCTGAGGGCCTTCTGATGGTTCCCTCACTGCAGGAAGTGAAGTTACAGGGAACCAGGCAGAAGGCCTTCTTGGTAGTGGCGCCTGCCCTGTGGAGCGCCCTCCCGTCAAATGTCAAGGAGATAAATAACTACACAATTTTTAGAAGACATCTGAAGGCAGCCCTGTATGAGGAAGCTTTTAATGTTTGATGTTTTATTATGCTTTTGTTTTTGTTGGAAGAGTGGCTGGTGCACCCCAGTACAATTAATATTCTTATTCTCATCTAACACTACTGCATGAACCCCACAGCCTCTTCCCCTGACTTCCCACAGATTCAGAGTCAGACCCTGACATGCAAACAGTACATCATCAAGACAAGACACACACACAAAGGACATAATGAAAGCAATGCCCTAGAGACAACTATACAAACCTCTACACATAGGCATATTTCCTGAACCAATGGGAAGGTGAATGACTTAGCAAATCATATACCCAGCGTCACTGGTGTTGCTATGGTAACCCAGTGCACCTGGTACCCTTATCTCAGAACCTCCAGGCTTGGGGGATGTACTTCCCAAGGCATGAGCACAAGCATTGTGTAATTTAACCCATTGTTCAAATTCTGCCAACAGTACCGTTTGCTTACTGCTGTTATTACTTTGAAGTATTAGCCGGCCAGCCTTTGCCCACCTGGTGCCCTCCAGACTTTTAGGACTACAACTCCCACTGCTCCAGGCAGCACAGCTGACGGACAGGGGTGATGGGAGTTGTGATCCAGCAACATCTGGAGAGCCGCAGGTACCACATCCTGCATTCATCAGGAACCCCCCTGTGCTCTATCCTGGAAGGGGAGCAACAACCAGTTATAAGTCTTTCTGTTGTGCTCCTAGTCCTGGAAAGCTGCTTCACCGCCCCAATGGAAGGGCCGGCTCTAATCTCTCTCCCTTTCCCTTTTTTCCTATTCAGGTCCGAAGGCCGAAGCAGCTCCCAACTCCCCCGGCGTGCTGTCCATGCTGCGGCACATCCCGCCTCCGCCTCCCCCCAAGAACCCAGCTAGGCTGATGGCGCTGGCGCTGGCTGAGAGCGCCCACCAGGCGGCGCTGCAGCAGAAGCGCCAGAAGCAGGCCGGTCGCGGGCAGCGAGAACCCCGGACACATTTCCGACGCTCCCTGTCGCTGGAGTGCAAAGCGGGAGAGATGACGAGTGGAGCGCGGGCGCTCTACTCCATGGTGCGCCCCAGTCCCAAGGCCCCCGGTCCTCCGGCCCTGCAAGGCCAGGCTAGGGGCAGGAGCATCGGCAGCCAGTTCCACAGCCGCCAGGGGGAAAACCAGGTGAGGGCCTTGTGGGTTCTGGAAGTGCTGGACTGGGGTGAGAACTTACGAGGGCTCCTGAAAGGTGGATCACTTCTCGGGCATTTAAGAGGGGTGTATTATTTAATAGGGACACGGGTGGCGCTGTGGGCTAAACCACAGAGCCTAGGACTTGCCGATCAGAAGGTCGGCAGTTCACATCCCCGCGACAGGGTGAGCTCCCGTTGCTCGGTCCCTGCTCCTGCCAACCTAGCAGTTCAAAAACACGTCAAAGTGCAAGTAGATAAATAGGTACCGCTCCGGCGGGTAGGTAAACAGTGTTTCCGTGCACTGCTCTGGTTCGCCAGAAGCGGCTCAGTCATGCTGGCCACATGACCCGGAAGCTGTACACTGGCTCCCTCGGCCAATAAAGCGAGATGAGCGCCGCAACCCGAGTCGGCCACGGCTGGGCCTAATGGTCAGGGATCCCTTTACCTTTAGGTAAAGGTAAAGGTACCCCTGCCCATACGGGCCAGTCTTGCCAGACTCTGGGGTTGTGCGCCCATCTCACTCAAGAGGCCAGGGGCCAGTGCTGTCTGGAGACACTTTCGGGTCACGTGGCCAGTGTGACATCGCTGCTCTGGCGAGCCAGAGCTGCACACGGAAACGCCGTTTACCTTCCCGCTAGAAAGCAGTCCCTATTTATCTACTTGCACCCGAGGGTGCTTTCGAACTGCTAGGTTGGCATGCGCTGGGACTGAGCAACGGGAGCGCACCCCGCCGCGGGGATTCGAACCGCCAACCTTTCGATCGGCAAGCCCTAGGCGCTGAGGCATTTACCCACAGCGCCACCCGCGTCCCCCCTTTACCTTTACCTGTTATTTAATAGACTTGATATTTCCACCCCAGTCCTTAATCGTGACACCACCTCCCTTGCTTTTCTCTCTCTCCAGGTGCCTCTCAGCCAGGCGTCCCCCCCAAGCAGCTCGGATTCCTTTTCCCCCTACCGGAGGGTCCTTGCTGACCTCGCCCAGAGAGACCACCCTTCGCAGTCCTTCTCGGATCCCTACCACCTGTCCTCCCAGTCTTCTGCCTCACCAGGTGCCTACAGCTTCCGCCACCAGCCGCCTCCCCTGTCAGTGCCCTGCCCTGCCCCCCTCCAGCCTCTAGACGCCTACCCCATGCCCAGCCAGCCTCTTGCCCCGCCAAAGCCCCCGCCTCCTCCGCACTTCCCCTTAGCCGCCGGCCACTTGCCCCTCAAGAGCAGGCCACCTGCTTTCCAGGCCTACCTCCCGGACCACCAGCTCCGGCACCACGGCCGTTTCCCGGCTTCCTCCCGGGTGGGAGTCAATGGGACCCCTCCTCCTCCTCAGCTGGAGCACGAAAACCTCTACTATGAGATTGTGGGGGAGCCTCCTGCTTACCCAGGCCTGGCCCGGCCCTGGCCTTCCTGCCCTCCCCCGGAGTATTTGGCCACCTTCAACGCTTCTTACGGGGTTTTCGAGCGGCCATGGCGCCAGCCCCTCCTCCCCCCAGCGCCCTCCTCCCTCCAGCCCATCTTAAAGAACCCCCGGGCGCACGCCCAGCCCACGCCTCCCGTGACGGCCCGCCAAGAGCCCATCTACGTCAACATACCCTTCCCTGAGCCCCCGTCCACCACCCCTCCGCCCTCTCCGCCACCTGAAGCGGCACACCCCCGGAGCCACTCCGACCCTGGAGCCCCTCAGCCTCTCTCACACCACAGCAGACCGCCCTTGCCTCAAAAGCAGAGGCTCGGCTGGGGGTATCCGGCCACGGGGCAGTACCGCCACCTCATGGATGCTTTGCCCTGCAGCCGTACGTTGTTGCAGCTCTACCGCCCGCCTCCGGCCTGCTGGGGCCGCTCCCCCTACGGCCCGGAGCCCATCATCACCTACGACGGACCCCCTGCCCGCCCGGGGAGCCAGGCCTCGGCACCCGCCTCGTCTCTACGTAAGCTGGATGAGTCTCCGCCGCAGTACGGCAACGTGGAGAGGAGGGAGGGGTCTCCGTCTGGGTGCTACCTGGGGCCCAGCTGGACGGTGTACACAGAGGGACAGACGCACAGCTACTGCTGAGAAGGCCGCCAGCCTTGGATTCACGGGGCTGGGCTCCGGGTCCTTGCCCCCTCCTCTCCCCCACCGGTGTTTATGGAATTATATTGTGGTACTGTTTGCTGTGGGGAGGGCGCGGGGGGAGGGGATGTGGGTGTTGGAAGGAAGGATGTGTTGCTATCGGTCCCAGGAACGTCGTGCCCAGGCCCCTCGCTGGCTGCTGCGCCTGCCTGTTTTGAGGACTGGCCTGTGGTTTTGTTTTGAGAGCACACAGATCTCCAAAGGCAGCTGCGGAACCCTGCATGATGTCCCCCACACTTCGACCGGCATGACATCATGGCAGAGCCTTGGATCGCATCGTTTTAAGCCTCTTTTTCGCCGTAATGGCTGTTTATGTTACGCTCCATGCTACATCTCTTGTCGTCGTCGTCCCCAAAATCTCCACTGCCAGCAGTGGATTCCTAGCACCTCCAGAGGAGGTCCTTCATCTCCAATGCAAAGGGGCACAGTGATGTGTCTGAACCCCACCCTTGGGTGACGTCACCTGGTTTGCTTCGGTAACACTGCCCCTAAGATATCGCCGGCAGATGATGTCTAGGGGAGCCGAATGATGAGGCTGGCTGTGCTCCTGGAGGTGCAGTTCCCTGAGCTGGCACAGTGGGGCGCTGTTCACTTAGCTATGCTATTGTGTGACATCGCTGGGTGATATCGCAGGCTCTTTGAAAGCTGGGGATGGACGGCACACTGATCACTCCCCTTAAAAAAAAAATCGTCGAGTATTTCCATCCAGGATGAGTTCTAACTTTTTAACTGTTGTTTTAACCCCATTAAAACATTAACAGCACCCACCCACTCCCCTTTCTCCTGCTTTCCCAGTTCCTGGCGAGACAGCAAGGCACAAGACTCTTGGTTTCTTGCATATGTGCCAGGGGGTACAAGGGATGCTTTCGTTAGAGTAATGTGACTGGGCAACCTCCTGCTTCCTGTTCCCAGACCATGTGTTTGTGGCTTTCAAGCCAGGCAGACTTTGGCGTCTCCAGAAACTTCAGGGACGGTAGGCAGGCAAGGGGAAGGTCAGCCACGCATTTGTGAGTTTACTTAGGATTGGAGGGTCTTTGTATATCGGTTCGCGTGTGTGGGTTTGTTTCTTTTAGTGGAAGGTAAGATGCATGTGTGCTTGGCATGGGATGCTTATGTAAATTTGTGTGTGTATGCGTGTGTGTTTGGGAACTGGGTTTGTGTGTGCCTGGGAGGACATAGAGTTGGGTATCCATGTCTATATGGTATGTGTGTTGTGTTGTCTGGAATTGGTGGGTGTGCGTGTGTATGCGTCTGTGATGTTTGTATATATTTCACGGGACAGTATTTTAGGTATGTGGGGTGGGAGGAAGGAGGGAGGGGAATCTATGCCTTATTCCCCTTTTGACCAATCACACCTTGACGCAAGGGCACAGGTGACATGCCCCATGCGATTCCCACTCCACAAAAGCACTTTTGTACGGCCTGTAGGCTTCTTTGGAATCCTCATGATGTCAGATTCCTTTTTTTAATTTTAAGGAAGAAAAACAATTACTGATGGCGATTCCTGCCCCCACATCACTGGTGGGGTGTGTGTGTGTGAGAACACTGCCAATGCAGACAAATTGCACACACATTTGGGTCCTATTGATTTCAATCAGAGTAAAGCTGAGCATGCCGTTAACACTCCCCCACTGAACTCCATGTGACCTCAAAGTCATGCCCTGCTTTTAACTGCCTGATCCTACTGCATGTTTACTTGGAAGTCAAGTTGTACTTGGCTCGATGGGATGTGCACATAGGATTGCAGCCTTAACCTCGTCTTTTCAAAGCCACTTTTCGAAGGTTCTGCATTCCCTTGTGAGGTTTGGGATCAGCCATATCTGGATCTTGGCCACCCCAGCTGGCTGGCATTCTCTTGTGGTGAGATCCAGGTCTTCCCTCTACATTACCAGGCACTGGCCATCTTAAAGCAGATGATACTCGTGTATGTATTAAATGATATGCAAATGACTTGGAAATAATTCTCCACCTCCAATATGGTTTTCAGTGTGAAACGTGTGCCCTAACTTAAGAGTTTCGGATCCAGGACTGATGGACAGTTGAACCTTTTGTTTTAACTGCAGAAACTGCACTAATCTTGCTCTTTCTTTCTTTCTTTCTTTCTTTCTTTCTTTCTTTCTTTCCTTCTGTACTACTGCTGTGGCAATGACTTCCAGACTGCCCCAGGTCCTTTACCCTCTTCTATTTCCTAGCTTTACATAGGAGCAGTTCATTGCAGGCTACTTCTTGTGTTGCATTGCAAACACGTGTGAGCACATTCCGAAAAAACTGGTGTCTAAAAACCCACGTAAAGCATGGTGCTGGAACTGAAACCAGTGGCCCTGGTCTGTGTTGGGGTGGAAAGTCTTTGGGAGTTTTTGCTGCATATTTATTTGCTACATGGGCAGAGCAGTCCTGTGGCCCCTTGGGAAGGGCATCTCAGAGGCCATGGGAATCATCTGGTTTCCATTTCCAAGGATGGAGAGATTGAGAGAGAGTTCTGAACTGGGGAGGGTGTGAACCAAAGGAAGTCACCAGAATACCCCACAAAGAAGAGAATAAATTACACCAGCTCCGTAGGGATGGGGGAGAAATTTGATTCAGTTTGCGTTTAGAGCCAAATCTATCAGATATGCTCTTTCCAAAACAATAAGAAAACTGAAACATAAAAATGAATACATTTGTGAAAGAGACATACAAAATGCATTGAATTAGAATAAATTGTTTGCAGAATTGTGTGTATTAGGGCTTGTCCACACATGCACTTTTCCTGTGCCTAGAAAGCCCAAGCCCAAGAGGTTTTCCACCTGCCCTGCCATTTCTCCTGGGGAAAACCCGCTCTTTAAGTGTTGATCTGAGCAAACATCAATCCACGGTAATCCCAATTGATGTTTGCTCTGATTTGACCCTAAAGAGTGGGTTTTCCTGGAGGAAAGTGGTGGGACAAGTGGAAACCGCATACAATGATTATTCTTAGAAGAAATCAGCACTAACATGCTGGTGAATTTTCACACGGATTACTTTTTAACTTGAAAATTGCTGAACAAATGTGGAGAACCGAATTTAAGATTGGAGAAAAGGAGAAATGGAGAGAACCAAAATGGACAGATCTTTCAATCTCTTGCCAGTTCAGGAGCTGGTGTGTTTTATTGCTTTTTTATTTAATCTCCCTGGAGTAATGGGATGGAATTAGTTAAAAACAAACAAACCAAAAAGCAGAAAAGGACGAAGGAGCACAGCAGAACCTCTCCAATCTCATTTCTGTTGGATGTTAGATCAGGCAGAAGAACTGCCTTTAGTCCTGTATGCAGAGCCTTAGGATTGCAGCTCGAATGTCTAAAATTTGGGGGATGCTCATATTCACAAGTAAATGCTAATAACCCAAGATGACTTTTGAGAATGCCCGAATACACATTTCAGACACAGACAACTGCTGATAGCTCTATTTAGATGTGTTCTAGCCATGCACAGCTTTTGCCTGGGTCTGCTGATGTGCCTATGTAAATGTGACAAAATTTTGGGCATTCACAGCAGGATCATCATAAAAATATATACCTTCCATGGGAGATCAAGGTGCATATTGCTGTTCTGAACTTCTGGGCAATTAGATTGTAGATATAGGTGCAGTTTTGGGGCAACCACTGTGCCTTTCAAATATAATGTTCTGTGCAACCCTGAAAATGATTCCTGACCTGGGAGACCGACTATTCAATTGTACATTTGGCAGGAAAATGGGTGAGACCTGCTTTGGCCTGGGCCCGACCTGCAGCAGAGCGAAGTGGCATCTATTTATCGAATAGGCTATCCAGATGGTTCGCAACCCATTTCTGAGATGGTAGAGCGGACTGTACCACCACAGATTGCAGGTGGGATGTGTCTTGGGGTGTCCCATTTTTGTAACAGCCCCCTATGTGAAAAATCAGAGTGGCCAAATGCAAAAGAGGAAGAGGGCTCCTGCGCCTTTAAGAGTTGTGTAGCCGATTTCAGCATGTGTCGCTTGCCACACGCACAACTCTCTTGAATTACATCTGGGCACTCTAATGGAAAAAATTGTAAGTAGAAAGCAGCACAACGGAAAACAGGCTGTGCAAGAAATTGCCTCCCTGATGCGCCGGTTTTCTTCCTGCATTTCATGGGTAAGCATTTAACAATGGTATTCCCCACTTGTGGCTTGAAGTGGTGCAGTTATCTCACTCCCCTTGGCATTCTACCACCTCGTTTTGCTGCCTGCATGCAAACAAACAAAACACCAAGGGATTGCTTCTTATTGTTTCCTCTGTGTGATGTCTCCCAGGGTCTGGCATCAAAGGGTTCTGGGGAGGGGAAGGGGCAGTCCCACAATCTCTGATGCTGTGAAGCTGTCACTGCCACGTGTGTCTGTGCCTGTGTTTCTAAAGGCCAGCATTTACTCACTACCCTGATGTGCTGCATCCTTCTTTTCGGATATGAATCGACCTCCCTTTCTTCCTGGACTCTTGTACTAAATGGCTTAAAACAAAACCAATTAACAAATAAAGGCAAACTGGCAGCTTGGGTATGTGGTCTCTCTGCTTGCAAGGAGACGGATGGGACAAAACAAGGCTTGTGTCGCTTGGGGTCGTGTTCATCATCATCATCATCATCATCATCCTACTGAAATTTATATCCTGCACTTCTCTTTAAGGAGCCCAGGGCGGAAAAACATATCAACAGTACAGTACAATACAATACAATACAATACAATACAATACAATACAATACAATACAATACAATACAATACAATACAATACAATACAATACAATACAATACAATTTAAACTTCTAAAAACAACCTTCTAAAAACCAGTTGAAAGCCTCCAAAAACAATCACAGCTTATAACAATTGCAGTTTATAATTTCAGGGTTGCCAGATCTTTCAGCCACCAAATGCATGGGTAAACAGGAATGTTTTTAGATTCTTCCTAAAGGTTAAGACTGTGGGAGACAGATCAACCTCTCTAGTGAGGCTATTCCACAAACACGGAACCACCAGCAAAAAGGCCCTGTCATGGGTCACCACCAACCAGGTCTCCAGGCCTCAAGCCTGCCTAGGGGTTGCCTCTGGGCCTACGCCAGCCAAAGTTATCTGCTCAGAGGACATACCAACCCAGAAGCTAGACACGAACATTCCTTTCTCTTTAGAAATAGCCAAGCAGGCACATGAAACTCCTGTCTCCACCCAAATGCAACCAGGTCCGATACGATCAAGTGACTAAACCATATGACACCATCCACACATTTGCACCAATAGACCAGGGATGTCAGTGGTACTTGGCCGCAGCTCAATTTTGCTGTTGGTTTCCTTTTATCAATTCCGGATGTTGAGGGTGAAATAGGAGGTTGGTCATAGTTGTTCCCTACACACCACCACCAAACAGTGAGGCTAAGTGGTGGGTTCCTCAGCTCAACATCTATTTCACTATATATGGTGAGAGGAGTAGGCCCAACGATGACCAGAAGTCAAGGCCATTTCCAAGGGGAAGAAGAAGGAAGCCATACCATCTCTTTTCCTCTTCTTGTGGATGACTTCCAGGATTTGCTGTCTATGTGCCCTTGGTAGTTGGTGGTTTTTGTTTTGTAAAGTTCAACACATGCTCCTTCATGCACTGTCTTATGAACACCTGTTATTTTTAGAGTGCGCCCAGATGTTTCCTCTCTGGGCAGTTTCCCAGGTCAACGGGGGATGAATTTTTTTAAAGCTGTTTAAAGTTTTGTAAAGTCTGCTGGCTAGTTTCATATCCAGAGAGAGCTTTTTATAGTATCTTTTAGCCTTTTCACCCATTGCAGTCATTTATTATTATTATTATTTTAATGAAGAATGTGTGTTTAGAACATAGGCTGCATGTACGCAACCCATCTAAAGTGCGTGATTTGCCCCAGAGAACCCAGGGAACTGTAGATTGTTAATGGTGCTGGGAATTGTAGCTCCACGAGGGATAAACCACACTTCCCATGATTCTTTGGGGGAAGTCATGGGCTTGTTGTTGTTTAGTCGTTTAGTCGTGTCCGACTCTTTGTGACCCCATGGACCAGAGCACGCCAGGCACTCCTGTCTTCCACTGCCTCCTGCAGTTTGGTCAGACTCATGTTTGTAGCTTTGAGAACATGGGCTTACATGCCTTAAATGCCCTTCCCTACTTTAACCATCTATTTGGCACAAAATGAGCTCTGATGACACAGTGTTGTACTTCTTTACTTACCCACCCAGCCTTGCAGACTACCAAAGAGTGACATTAGAAAAACAATTTCTAAAACTGGAGGACTGATTCACACATGATCTAGACAGCCCTTGTAGGAAGTGACCTGGAAGTTCTAGCACCGGTCTTTACAACCTGTGATAGCAGGTTCACACATGCCCATTAACGCTAGCTGCCGCAGTCACCAAATGCAGAGTACACCAAGTGAAACCCAGTTTAAAGAAGCCCAGGGTGGCATTCTCTGACTGCCCTCCCTCCATTTTACCCTATCAGCCACATTGTGGTTTAGGATAAAAGATGGTGATTTGCCCAAGGGTCACTCTGTGAACTTTGTAGCTGGCTCTTAGGGGCTGAGCCTGCAGGTTTGGTGGTGCTTGGGATGAAAGTGGGCCGCCAGCCAGCACAGTTCCTTGGCAAAGACATGTCACAGCATCTATCCTGGGAAAGTAAGAGAGGAGAAGGAATTTGGAAAGAGGTAATCGAGTGAGTCATGCCTCTTCCCTCAAGAGGGATGTAGTTTTCTGCTCAGGGCAGGGAAGGGAGAAGCAAAAGAGAAGGGAAGTAATATGACCGTAAGACCAGTTGTATAATAAAGTTGGACATTCATTATGCTAACTTCAGTTTCAAACTGGAAGTAGGTGGGACCTGGCTGGCTCCAGTTTGGTACATCATCCCCATACACTTAGGTTTACTTTTTTTAAAAAAAATATTTTTAATTGAATGCCAGGTTCTGGTTTAGCTGAAGGTGGACAAATAGGGCTGATAAATCTGTGTGCTGTGATGACTAGGGATGTGAAAAAGGCATCGTTTTCTGTGCCATCCTATGTCGCATGCACCTATGCTTTCGTTCTGCTGCAGTTCTGCTTCTGACAAAAGCTATTGTTATTCATCTTGCTGTCTACTGTGGCGGAATTTTACCGTTCAGTAGAAATGAAACACAATGCAGATGTGTATGTGTGTGTGCACACACAAGCAATTGAGTCTCATTTGCAGATTGAAAGCAACAGTGGTGAATACCAATCCTATTCCTTGGATTGCTTTCCAATCTGGACGTGGCACAAATAAGCAAACCTTGGCAATTTTTGCTACCATTTCCACTGGAATTCTCTGACATGCCTAGGGGTGATCTGCCTATACAATTAGGTGGTGGTGGTGGTGGGAGATTTATTGCTGTCGCTATTGTTAGAGCAACTGGAAAGGGAAAGCCCTTGCTGATCTACTGCAGATCACAGTGAGATCTGTTAGTGGATCCCCGCCTACCTTTTGCTGCCCCTTTCCTCAGTAGCCTTCCAGTAAGGGAACAAGCCAGATGAAATGCCATAGTTCTCAAAAAGAAAATATACACACACAGACAGAGTACCTTTTCTGGATTTCAAATATTTATTGTACATTTTTTTTAATAAAAAAAAGTTTCACAAAAGAAGGTTAGGAAGATTCCTCCAAAGGACACTTGAGTGACAGGATGGCAGTTAAAGGTGTCCGGCAGTGACACCAGCCAGCCACAGTCAAGTTTGTGGGGAGCAAGTCAGCTTTACAGAACATGCTATGGTGCAGTGTGACTATAGAAGGAAACCCCACGGAAGTTCCTTACAAGGACGAATCAGGATGCCGTGGGGAGATGGCTCCACCCTTCCCCATCATAGGGCAAATTCAGCTCGAGCAGCTGGGTTTTTCCTCACATTGTAGTGTAATGGTATATAGCCAGGAGAACAACAGGGCACTGTGGAAGAGAGAACAACGTATGACAAAATTGACTGCAACTCCCCCTCCCTTAACCATGTCATTACAATTTCTTTTGCACCACGCTTACTCGGCACACCTTTGGCCCTCCAGAAGTTGCAGAACTACAACTCTTCCCTGACTGTTGGCCATGCCGACTGGGGATGACCGGGTTGTTCAGCAACATCTGGAGGGCCAAAGGTTGGCCACCCATGTTTGAAGTCTTCTTCTGAGGAGTTCAAGGTGGCTTGCACTGGGCTGTGTACACAACATACTTAAATATGGGATCCTGTAACCCATCACATCATTTCTCTTACACATAAACTGTCAAACGTGCATGCAATATTTTAATCCTAACTGTGAACCAGAGACAACAAGGAAGTCATTACACAAGGACGTGCTTCTCTTTTTCAAATAACAGGAGAAATAACAGGAATTGAAACATAATGAAAATAAATCCAATTGAGTTTAGGAGTTACTAAGCGTTCCGCATTACAGGATAATGTGAAGGAGATCTTTGTGCAAGCAAACTCAGGTTGAGTGGTGAATAAATCGTGTAGAGAAGCCTACTGACTCTCTTCATGAACATAAACATCTAGTCTAGCATTGTGTTCTCAGTGGCTATTCAAAATGCCACTGCAAAGATTGCAAGCCAGACATGAGTACATCAGCACTCTCCCTGTTTGCAACCCCCAAGAAATGGCAATCAGAGGCATATCATTAGTAGCTGTGAACACTGGCAGTCCAATCCTCCATGGTCTAGTCATCTTTCTGAAACCACCCAAGCTGGTGGCCATCCCACATCTGATGGCAGCAAATTCCTTCCACCTCCTCCCCAAACAAGCCCTTCAAGTTAGGACTCACCGTGAGCATGAGGATAGCAAAGCCGAACCAAGAGACTCCCCAGGCGTAGCTCTGTACTGCGTGCTTGATGTGCTCAAAGCAGCCCTAAGGGAGGAAGGGAGGAGAGCCAGTGAGATCTTCCCTGATGAGGAGATGCTGAGAGTGCCACAATTGCCCCCGGGGGCCAAAAAGGAGGCCTGTCTTGACCTTGAGAGGGAGACTTCGCTCCAGGGCAGACAGTTCTGTACTTCTCATGAAGATGCCCAGGAATGGGAGGCAACTTAGGGAAGGGTGTTGAGGACCACAGTACCTTGGTATGGATGTAGTCGACGTGACCCAGTCTGCAGCCCTCTTCGTTGAGCATGACAAAGTTGCGATCACGCTTGCAGCAGTAGAAGGGCCAAGGGGCCACCACCTCAGGGTACCTGCTTCTGAAGACCGAGGTGTAGTTCACCCAATCCATGGGATTATTGGCACCACAGCACTTTTGCTGGAGGTGGAAAAAGCATCCCAGTTAGTGTTAACACCTTGTACTGCAGTAGCTATTTGGGCAGAGGATCCCTTGCTTGTTTGCTATGCCTTCCCTGGCTATTATTATTGAATCTGTTAGTCACTTTATCTTGCCCAGGGCAACTCAAAGCGACTTCCAACCAAACAGACACCCCCCCCCCATAGATACATTTCTTCTTGGTTTTAACAAAATACATTAAAAATATTCCTTCTACTTCTGAAAGGCCACAGACAGTTAAAGGCCAAAGACCTAGTTAAAGAGGAAAGTTTTTGCCTGGTGCCTAAAGATATATAATGATGGTGTCAGGTGAGCCTCCCTGGAGAGAGCATTCCACAACCGGGGATCCACTGCTCATTCTCATGTTGCCACCCTTTGGACTTCTCTGCAAAGGGGCACATGAAGAAGGGGCTCACATGATGATTGCAGGGTCTGGGTTGGTTCATATGGGGAGAGGCTATTCTGTTCAGGCTTCCTAGAAATATCTGGGAAGGGCTGCAGCTCAGAAGAAGACCAAATGTCAGTCTTCTCCAATCTGGTGTCCTCCAGGTTGTTGGACTACAACTCCCATCAGCCCCTAGCTGCATGGCCCAGTGGTCAAGGATGATGGGAGTTGTAGTCCAAAATGTATGGAGGGCAGTTGATTGCAGAAGAGCTGGCACACATTGTATATGCAGATGGCCCAGATGCAAACCCAGAAATTTTCAGTGGAAATGATCAGGGGATGGGAAGGGAAACACTTCTGTCCAAGGCCTAGGAGAGCCAAGAGTCTGACCCAAAGGCATAAAGCAGCTTCTCAAGTTCCTATTCAAGAGGGCCTTGTACAAACATGAAATCAGTTTCCTAGCAGATCTAGACTTTACATGTACATAAGAGAACCACTGCCTTCAGAAACATGGATGCGCTATGTCCTGATGCTTCCATCGCTTAAGGTAGGTTCTAATATTAGGAGGTAGGCAGGAAGAAGATTATGTGGACCTACACCAGAGTGGGCAACCTACAGCTCTGCAGATGTTGATGTCCAACTCACATCAGCCTCAACCAGTATGAGGGAAGTGGTAGCCTAGGAGGGCGACAGGCTCCTTGAGGGACAGCATGAGACTCTTGGGTCATGGGTTCTAGCTCCACATTGGGTGAAATATTCCTGCATTGCAGGGGTTTGGACTCAGTGACCCTCATGGTCCCTTCCAATGCTACAAGTCTGTGATTCCCCAGCCTCAGCATGCCAAGGCAACATCCCTTGTGCTGCTTGATGCAGCATTAGAAAATTATTGTCATTATTAATATCATTATTAATACTAATCTATTAGCCTCCAGGAGTGGGTTCTTCTGCAGGAAGAGCAATGCAAGTTTCTACTTTGCCCTTCCGCCAGCCACTGTCTGGAAAGCAGAGATTTCCCCACTCAGCAAGAAAACCCACGGCCAGAAGCAGTAACGCTTCTGAATGCCAGTTGCTGGAAATGGCAGCTTGTGCTCAGGTACTGTTTGTGAGTTTCCACCTGGTTGGCTGCTGTGAGAACAGGCTGTTGGACTAGATCGGCCATTGGCTTCATCCTGCAGGTTCCTCTTACGTTCTCAGTTGCAAGCTGGCCAGCTCTTGGCAGTTCTGCTCCCCCCAGAGGTGGTAGTTTGGGAAGGGGCATGTTACCTCCATCATGAAACGATCCCACATGCGGGTGAGTTCCCGGCCTTGGTCAGTGTCCGCCGAGTAGAAGGCCAACATCTGTCTGGTTATTAGCTTGGAATTCGAAACCACCTTGGGTGGGGAAGGGAGAGAGAATGCCGGTCAGCCACATTCCCCAGAGCCCATGTCTTTTCTTTACAAGACCCATATGTTCTGAACATTCTGCTTGTAAAGAACGTGGATTGTGTAAATGCATGGCACAATGGCTTCTGGCAGAGAAGAAAAATGACAGGCCTTCATTCCATAAAATGATCATGGGGTTAGGAAAAAACTATCATGGGGGGGGGGTATCATGGGATTAGGCAAAAACAAATCATAGGCTTCCCCCAAAGAATCCTGGGAACTGTAGTTTGTTCAGGATGCCAGGAATTTAAGCTCTGTGAGGAGTAAACTTAATTTTCCTAGGATTCTTTCGAGGAAGCCATGACTGTTAAAGTGCTATAAATGTGCTTTAATGGGTGGTATGGGTGTGACCTTAGGTTTTGTTGGTTTTCTACAATGAGAGAAACGGGATCACTTAAGGTGTTTAGCTTATTAGGCCAAATAGACTTTAAAAAAATAAATTAACAGCCCACTTAGTTCTGATATTCTTCAAGAATATACGCACCTGGCTCCCATGGTTGTAGCCTAACTGGGACACATAAAAAGTAACTCCAACTAACTTAGCTTTACTTGTAAAACCTCTTTGTAAAGGCTTCAGCGCTTTCAACGCTAACTACCTGGACCATGGGAGTAGCCAGGATTTACAATGAAGGGAGGGGGCAGAACTGAGCTGTTAGTTAAGTATTTCTATTTATTAGCTTTATTTAGGGGGCAGCTGCCCGTCCCCCTGGCAAAGCCTAGACTCATAAGAGACAGTGGGCTGGTTCAGAAGTTGCTTCAAGAAGACCAGTCTCATTAGTCTCATCTGCGCCATCCATGTGGCAATGGTCCATCTCAATGGGGGCGTTGTACTTATGCTCAAAGGGCATAGGCCAAAAACTGGGCGGCTGGTTCTCAGATTAAAATTGCGACAAGTGCCATTCAGTTTGCAGAATGAAACCATCAATACTGACAGTATCTGTGGCTCCTCTGGGCTTTTCCAAGAAGGAGCACAAGGCCAGGAGGACAAACAGAGTCTTGGAGCTTGAAGGGAGGAAAACAAAACAAAAACAAAGGAAAAGTCCCTCAATGAAATCTCAAAGGTCACATGTGGTTGTGCCTTGGGTGCTTGCTACAAACACACACGCAGAAGACACACTGTTGATTAGCTAAGGGAAGGTTATTACCCCCCCCCCCCATCATTAGATTGATCATCTGATGAGCAGAGACTGGGTGATTTTTCCTCCTGATCATAGTGCTGGACAGAGCAGAGAGACTAACATTTCTCTGCTTAGCCCAGTGCTGTGATAAGAATTAAAATTGCTCTGCCTTTGCTGGTGTTCAGCCCAGTCACCTCCCTGTGGTGATGCAGCCACTACTTGAAAATTACGTTGGGGGTTAGTGGGCTGGAGATTTACCACCCTGGGCTAAAATATGACACAGGCCCACCCTTTCTCTCAAACTGGACAGAGCCAAGTTTCGGCCAGCGTCAGGCACAGTTGGGCGACTCTCCCTGGTCTGCTTGTACTTACATAGTCACGGTGCGTGTAGGACGTGATGCAAGAAGCACACTCAAATAAGTAGACAATCAGGATCAGCACCAGATACTGAAGACAAGGAGAAAGAACCAGGTAAGCGGGTAGGGAGACTGCTGACCACTAGGGCCTTAGCAAGCCAACCTTCCTTTCCCAAGACAAAACATGAAGGCTGGAGACAAAGAGGCTTCTGGGGAGTCCAAACTGAAGTTTTGAGGGTTTGTTTCGAAAGCACTGTTTGAAGCCACTGATGCCAGCCCCACTTCTCTCTGAGTTTACATAGGGAAAGGTGGAACACACATCACAAACCACAGCTCTCTCTTTCCAGATGCCTTCAGTTTTCCATATTGTCACCCACAGCAATCTTGCACTCTTCCCACCAGAAGGGGAAGCGTGTCAAAGCTGACTCCATCACTTGTCCCCCAAACACTGCTAAGGAATGGCAGGAGATTCTAGCTGGGATGGGGTGGGGAAGATGAGCATTTGGTAAAGTCCCTTCCCCCTCCCTGCTTTACTCACCAGCAACACCATCAGGCGGTTGCCATTCACAAGGCTGATAATGCCAAAGACGCACACGCAGAAGAAGCAAAAGCCGGTGAAGATGGAGATCCAGGCACCCGCATAGACATCATCTTTTCCTGTAACTCCCATGATGGGGTAGACCTTGTAGGGATCAGCTGTTACCCAGACAGACTCCGCGTAAAGCGCCAGTCCTGCAAGCTGCGTAAATATGAGAAAGCTGTGATATAGCAAGCTGCCTTGTGGGAAGTTCAAAATAGGAGCTGTAGCCAGCAGGGTATGGCTCAAGAGTAGACCCAATGAAATAAGGGGCCTGCCTCATTAAATTCAATGGGTCTCCCCTGAGCAGGACTGGCATTGGATACAACCCTATTTCCTCCATCGAGCCCAACCTTGAATCCTTGGAGTTGTCCAACTCCTATCACCCCCCAGCCATCATGGTCAAAGGTCAAGGCTTAGGGCCAAAGTAGAGAGCATTTGGGCTGTGGGCTTTTGCTAACTGTGGGTGCCCAGATGTTGCAACATCTGGGGACCTGCAGATGGAATGGCCCACAGCCCAAATGCTCTCCACTTTGATTGGCAGTAGCTCTCCAGCAGGCATCTTGCCCATTATCTGTTCCTTCAACCTTTTAACTGGAGATGCAGACAGTTGAAATGGGGACTTTTGATTAGCAAAGGAGATGCTCCACCGCAGAGCTATGCCAGTTCTCCTTTGACACAGGTTCTGCTAGCAGGGCTGTAGTGCCCCAGGTTAAGACACCAGATTCTAAGCCAAAAAGCCCCTAGGTTCTCCTTCTACCTACAAACATGGTAGCTTCAGCACTCTCACCATGATGATCACATTGCCCATCACCAACAGCCCCACGACAAAAGATGAGCTCTTCTCCTCCATGTTTCCCAGGAAAGGTTCCTTGCAACAGCTGCTCAGGTTCTGTAGAAGGTGGAAAAGCACAAAAGAAATAAGAAGGTGATCCTGAAAAGCCAATGGGAAAGACTTGGGATTATGGTTCGCTTCCACCACTCCTGTCTCAGTTTGCATAGAGGAGAAACGCTTAAGCCAGCTTGGTCAGTGCTCCTTCTAAAACATCCGTATCCAACAGTGTGCAGAGATAGAGAAGATCGAATGGCAAGATTGATCTAAGGACCATCTTTACCAGGTTAGACCACACAGCATTTGGGATGAGAGTCTTTTCAACGTTGGCCATGATTATGGCATTTCTGACTTCTTGGGTTGACGTGAGCTTTTGGGCTGAAATGTTGAGTTTTATTACATGTTTTATTTTGTACTCCATTCCTAGAAATCGATTATAATGTTTCACTGTTTTAACAGTTTGTATATGAAGAGAAGTAACTGTTTTCTATTTTAAGTGTGTCTGGAGGCAGGTAACTGAGCCAATAGGTATGGACTCAAATACGTAGGTTTTAGGGAACTCCACAACATTCCTGGGAGTCAGAAGAGCTCAGGGCAGGATGCAAAACTTCCTTTGCAATGAAGGCATACCGCTATGTTTTTACTCCAGTGAATCAACTCATTGGCCTTTTATCAAGGAACTCAAGACTCAGTTGACCTAAACAGGAACAGTTGCTACCTGTCTCAGGTGGGAGGGAGGGGAGAGTACCTTTGACAGCTTGAGGGCCATAATCCCTTCTGGAAATCTTCCAAGGGCCACATACATGCTAGTGGTGGGTGGGGCCAGAGGCAAAAGTAAGCAGACCAATAAATGCAAACTTTACCTTTCTACAGTAGGCTAGTTTCTACACACACTCGCACATTCCTCTTTATCTTCCACCCAGGTGAGAAAGAAGTATTCAAGAATTCATCCTAACCAGCAAAAACAGTTGAGGAGAAGTTGGAGCAAGGCCAGTGGGAGATGCCCCAAGGGTCAGATAGAAAGGTCTAGAGCAGGGTTTCCCAAACCTGGGTCTCCAACTGTTTGGGGACTACAATTCCCATCATCCCTGACCACTGGTCCTACTAGATAGGGATGGTGGGAGTTGTAGTACAGCTGGAGTTTGGGAAAGCTTGCTATGGAGGATCAGATTTGGTGTTCAGGAGTGAACTTACCACCCCTGACCCATCTTGCACAGGAAAAGTGCTTCATGATAGGGAGCAAATCACAGTTCTCTTCAGCAGGGATGGGGAACCTCCAGCACAGGCTTTCATTTTGGGCAAGCTTCGAAGGACCCACCAGGAGCTTAAAGGGAGTTCCTGATGGTTCCTTTACTGGAGCAAAGCACACTCAATTGGCCATTAGTTGGTGGTGAAGGAATGCACATTGCTCCAGGAGGAGGAAGCAGCTTCCATTGAAACAGCTGTTAAAATGGAGGTGGTGATGGTGAATCTTTTTTAGCAGTAGTTTCAGTTGAAAATTATTTCTCCCTCCCAGCATTGATCCTCAAACCCCTGAAAATCAGAGCTTCAAAGAACAATATCAGGCTGTTTGAAAGACCTTTTGCAAACAGTCCTGTGCTGCCTCCTGGACTCGTGGTGTCTCCCAAGATATTTCAGAACCATTTAATCCTGCATTTTCTAGAAAGTGGGAAAATCAGGTTTCTAAAATAGTACCAGAGGCCTGTGTGCAATGCTCGAGAGTGACCAATCGTGAAAAACTAGGACAAATTTTAATTCAGTTGCCTGGAACTGCTTAGAATACCAAAACCTTTTTTTTTAAAAAGGGAACTCATGCAGGTATCAGCACTGGACCTTCTGCAAGGGTGCTGAAGCTGAGGTGGGTATGCAAGGATGCCAGGTGATGGCACCCTTCTCAGAACCAGAAAAAAATCTGGTGGCCAAACAGAAATTCAGATTAATTTAAAATGTATCTGCATTGCAAACATGTGTATCTTAAGACCTAGCAGACCAGGGATTTGTATGATGGGACAGTCTTTAGAAGAAAAAAAAAACTTGCCCCAAATTTATGGATAAAGGCAGGGTATATATGGAGCCAAACAACCCAAGTCCTTAAGAGATTTGAAGGGAAGAGGAAGTTCCTGGCTGGGTCTGGTGTGTGTATGTTTTTTCCAGTCTGGGAGTGCCTGTCCCCAGGCACCAGTTCTTGCCTAGCTGGCTCCACAAAGGGCAGGTCTAACTGGTGGAGCTAGCTATACCCTCAGGACAGCATTGTAGGGATTCCTGGCGATCCACATTGACTCCTCCAGAGTTGTTTTGCAGGGAGAGGAAGGTGAACAGGCCAGTGCTCTGCGACTCAAACCTGTTATTCAGAGTACACATTGCCACACCCTCCCTCTCCAAGAGGGAAACACCAGTTTTGGTATTGCATGGCACCAGGGAGATGGCCAAATGTTGCTAACTGTTGATGAACCACTACAAGACCCCTCTTGATCTCCTTGTGGACTTAGTTTGGAGAGCTATCCTTGGACAGAAGTTTGTCCTCTGATGGCTCTTCGGTTGGAAGGCTGTTCTCAGCACAGTAGGACACAAGGACACTTTACCTGGGTGCAATCTTGTAGGGTTCTTCCTACATCCTTCTGTTTAATGGAAGGGGATGAAAATCAGAGGCCAAATACCATCTAATCCAGGAGTGGAGAAACTTCTTTATCCCAAGGGCCACGTTCCCTTCTGGGCAACCTTCCAAGGGCCATATGCCAGAAGTGGGCAGGGCCAGAGACATGCGTGGGTGGAGCAACCAATGCAAATTTTGCTTTTGTACAACAGGCAACCTTCAGCTCTCTGTCCTCCATTCAGACGAGCAAGATCAGAGTTCGAGGGCACCTTCCAGCCAAGTCAAAGCACTCAAGGTGGGAAGAAGAACCAGTTAGGTTCTCCACCAAACGAAGCCAAACAACTTCCAAGCATTACCAAGGACCCAAGACATTTTGGCACCTGAGGTAAACTACAAAATGATCTATGCTAAGAACAAGGGGTGGTGGAATCAAATCAACCTGACCCAATGGTTGAAAAGGAAATCAAAGGTCATTGCATGGAGGGGACAAGGCCTGCTCAGGAACATGCCAGAAAATAATAATAATAATAATAATAATAATAATAATAATAATAATAATAATAATAATAATAATAATGTTATTCTTATTCTTTATACCTGTCCATCTGGCTGGGTTTCTCCAGCCACTCTGGGCAGCTCCCAACAGAATATTAAAAACACGATAAAACATCAAACACTAAAAACATCCCTAAACAGGGCTGCCTTCAGATGTCTTCTAAAAGTCAGATAGTTGTTTATTTCCTTGACATCTGATGGGAGGCCGTTCCACAGGGCAGGCGCCACTACTGAGAAGGCCCTCTGCCTCGTTCCCTGTAACCTCACTTCTCACAGTGAGGGAACTGCCAGAAGGCCCTCAGAGCTGGACCTCAGTGATCGGGCTGAATGATGGGGGTGGAGTCGCTCCTTCAGGTATACTGGGCCAAGGCCGTTTAGGGCTTTAAATGTCAGCACCAACCCTTTGAATTGTGCAGATGGGTGCAGACCCCAGAGGGCAATCCCTACCACCTTCTTCCTAGGGGTGGGAGGAGATCAGCAGTGCCCCCTAGTCATTGTCAAGGTGGCATGGGTGGGGGCTGCCAAGGAGGCGGCAGGTCCATCCTCCAAGGAGCATGCTGAAACCTTCGCTGTAGCAGCAGCAGCAAGCGATGCATTCCTTGGAGACCAGATCTGCTGCCCCTGTGGACCATGCCGCCCGAGGTGGTCAGTTCATCATGCCTTATGGCCCTACCAAGAACTAATAGCCCAAAATCAGTACTGGGTTGCAAATGGATTTAAGAATTCTGGAGGTACTTGCTTTCTGGCTAGAAGCAATTTAGTCAAAGAGTTGCCTAATTAGCTGGAATCAATTATTTGAAACCCAGACTGCCCTCCTTCTTGAGAGAGAGTTTGCCTTTATAATTGTTCTTGTTATTTATTAAAATTGTGTACTACCCGTCATCCGAAGATCCCAGGGTGGTTCACAACAGAAAAATACAAAATGGGAATACAAAATACATAATAAAGCAAAAAGAAACAACTTTTTCCCACAAGCACGTTTCAAAAGCCATAGAATGTTAATCAGCCAAATGCCTGGTTGAAGAGAAATGTTTTTGCTTGGCACCTAAAGATATTAAGTGTTTCTCTTCAAGGAATACAGTGCCGCCAAATGAAATGATGTACTCAAGGCATGACCATCTTTGTATCTCCTAAACAGGAACCAATTGGCACATTTTATTATCATTTTAATGTTCAGCACCTGGAAATTAGTAAATATTTTCATTTCAGAGGCGCTTTGTGCATTGTAGTCAGTGTGTGAATTTTAGCTGGAGAGAAAGGTGGTTTTGCAGGCCATTTTCTGTCTTAAAAACAAACACCTTTCCTGTGTGTTTACTCTGAAGTAAAACAAATTGTGCTCTATGGTGTCTACTCACAGGCAGTAATTGCCTCTAGGTTCTCTTGACTGGTTTCATGTTCCAGACAGCTTCTCAAAAATACGCTACATCGCCATATACCATCATTTCAATGGAAATTTTGGGATATATTCTATCAACATGTTAGAATAGAACATTTAAAGGTGCATTTATGCTTCTTCAAACCAATATGTGAAGTGAACTGCAGGCATCCTTCAAAATTCACACTTCTCATTTTTCCAGACTTAAGTTCACTTCTCCACATCAGTTTGTGATTTGATTTTTTAAAGTCTTCATGAAAATTCATTGGCAATTTCGCCTCTAATATACCAGTTTTTGCATACAGTTTTGCTAAGCAATCTCCCCAACTATAAAGCATTTCTAAATGTTATTTTCACTAACAGATGAAATTTTCATGCACATTTAGCCTGGTATATAAATTCATTGAATGAGAATTGAATATTCTCCTCTGCCATCCTGAAGTTTAGCCTCTGTTGTTTTTCTTCAACCCTCCGTACCACAGACCTAGAACTTTGCCACCAGCCTCACATTTCGGCTGCGTATGAACCATACATTGAAAGCACATTGCTTCCCCCAAAGAAGCCTGGGAACGGTAGCTTGTTAAGGGTGTTGGGAATTGTAGTTCTGTGAGGGGCAGCCTACTGTTCCCAATATTCTTTGGGGAAAGCAACATACTTTAAATGTATGGTGTGCACAGAACCACACTCCTCTCAGCCACCTGGATGGAAACTGATGGCGAATCTGAGGCACAAAAGCAGGACCAGGGAGAAATTTTGCAAATATATTCGCACACCTTTTTTGTGGGAGACTGAGGAGGTTAGCTGGATTGCAATAAAGCCTTGTTGACCATTTCTGGAAGGATCTATTTCATCGCACAAATGAAATGGCCTCACTTGAGGCAACTCAGCTAAAGCAATCAGATGTATCTTGCCCACAAAAGCTTAGTCTTGAGGTGCGACAAGACTCCACGCTTTCCCTTGCAATGGCTGCCACTCTGGAAGGACATTGCTATCAGAAGGCAGTCACCACTGATAAGAACTCTACACACATACCCTCTAAGTGTCCCTATTTTCCAGGGACGGTCCCCAATTTACAGAAGCTGTCCCGGTTCCTCATTTGATCCCGGAATGTCCCACTTCTCCTCAGGACGTTCCTATTTTCATTGGAGAAACATTGGGATGTCCCCATTTCCCCAGAGAAATGTTGGAAGGTACATACATGGAGTCTTGAGAGTCCCATGGACTGTAAGAAGATCAAAACTATCCATTCTGAAGGAAATCAGCCCTGAATGCTCACTGGAAGGACAGATCCTGAAGCTGAGGCTCCAATACTTTGGCCACCTCATGAGAAGAGAAGACTCCCTGGAAAAGACCCTGATGTTGGAAAAGATTGAGGGCACAAGGAGAAGGCGATGACAGAGGACGAGATGGCTGGACAGTGTTCTCGAAGCTACAAACATGAGTTTGACCAAACTGTGGGAGGCAGTGGAAGACAGGAGTGCCTGGCATGCTCTGGTCCATGGGGTCACAAAGAGTCGGACACAACTAAACGACTAAACAACAATAGAACATACATGGAAACAATCACAGCTCTTCAGTTTGGGACTGCAGTTTCGAAAGGCAGCAATGGGCCCCCCTCCATCCTCAAAACCTCCCGGCTTACAGCCTCCACTCACCTGTTAGCTGCAGACAAGCCAACTGTATCCTGTTCTGCAAGGTGCAACAATCTTAAGGCTGCCCTTTATATATTTGCCCAGGCAAAGTGGGTAGGGAATGAGGGGGGTCAGAAAACTGGACTGGATTTTCTGGATTGGAGGCAGGAAGGACCGGGGGGGGGGGGGGAAAGAGATTTTACCACCTGTTTTCTGCCACTCGGTTGGTTGATGCCCCACCCAGAAAGAGGCTGACTGACCAGAGCTATCACATAGTTGGATCCTCCGGGTGGTTAGCTGGGGACGGGAATTTCCCTTGCAAGGAGCCTTCGAAAGCTTGCAAGGCACCCTGGCAGACAAGCAGAGTGGAAATGAAGTTGTGAGGTTCATTTTTTAAAGGGGTTGAGGTTGATCGCTTTTAGTAATAATGTTCTTTTATTATTTGGATACAGCCCTGGCTTTATTTATTTTTTCTCTTGAGTTTTTAAGCAGGGAAGATGTGTTTTTGTGTGTGTGTGTTCGTTGCAAGCTGCCTTGAGCATTCCACTTTTTTTAATGGGAAAACGGGGCAGGCAATTCTATCAATAAATAAATGTACATACCTATTTGCAGCCACAATCCAATTTAGGGATAAGTGCAACTCAATCAGCAGTTTTGAAAAGCGCATTTATTTTTAATGGCCGTCAGCTGAATCTGAGCATTGATTTGAAACAGCAGATTATGGGTCTAATCCTAAAAATACTTGTTAGAAGACCCCTATTCCCCCCTCCACCTCACAGAGCTATAATTCCCAGAGTTCCCTGGGAAGAGAGATTGATTGTTGACAGTGCCTCTTTTCCTTTACAACTGTTTGTCCCTGTTGTTCACCACCTCTGTACTCTGTACACATTTGAAGAGCTTTGCATAGAATGGGATGTTGTCCCAGTTCTCTTGGGGTGGTGTTAAAACCACCTCATTTATTTTCAGCAGACATAAGTGAGTCTGGTCAAATGTAAAACCATCCCACTTTATAACCTGCCAAACAGAGGATTATATTGGAGGAACGTGATACAAATATTTGATGACGTCTGTTCATGTCCATAGCATAGTTTACAGACCCTCCAAGTGTCCTTATTATCCAGGGACAGTCTCAGATTTACAGAAGCCCTCCAAGTTTCTGATTTGATCCTGGAATGTCCCACTTTCCCTTAGGACACCCCTATTTTCATCAGAGAAATGTTGGGGGGTATGGAGTTATGTGACCCCCCTGAGCCAAGGATATAAGTAACCTTTAGAAGACACCTGAAGACAGTACTGTATAGGGAGGTTTTTTATTGTTTAATGTTTTATTATGTTTTTATATACAGTATGTTGAAAGCCGCCCAGAGTGGCTGGGGCAACCCAGTCAGATGGGTGAGGTATAAATATTAAAATTATTATTACCATGAATAGGGAAAGGAAATCCTTGCTTTCATTGGAGAAATGTTGGAGGGCATGAGTTTATGCTGTAATAAATAGACTAAATAATAATAATAATAATAATAATAATAATAATAATAATAATAGTATTTATATCCTGCCCTCCCCAGCAGAAGCCAGGCTCAGAGTGGCTAACAACAGTAAAAATAACACAGTTTACATAAAATCACAATCAATTAATTGAAATACATTCTAAAATCAATTCATTCTAAAATCAATTCAGAGTTAAATTAATGGCAACCATTGGGCTAGAGTTCTATGAGGATTACAGAAGGAGGTTCTCACACAGTGGTTCTTGTGGCATGGAAAGAGAATGGATAAAAGTATCTGTACTTAGCCCTGGATTTTATTATCCCCTCATTCTGACAACAGAGACAGAGGCCATTTTGACCAGATCAGATTTGTAGTTTTAGTGTCCTTCTTAGCAGCCTGGTCTAGGGCCTGTGATTTTGCCTCACTATTTTTGACAATGGGGCTGAAGAAAAAAAGCTAGTGTAGTCTGCTAGGGCCAGCCCAAGACAATTTGCCACCAGAGGTGAAGGGCGTGCCAACTGGACTGGCAGCTGACAGCACTGTTAAAATCCTCCACTGAGGCAGCCAGTTAGTTTAGGCAGTGCTGGCTGGTGCCCATTGGAACTGGTAGGGAGGAAGGCAGGGAGGTCAACAGCAGGTGGCACTAGAGCCAATGAGAGGCAGAGCGAACGTACTCTTGTTTAGTCTCCATCCTCCACCCTGCTGAGTCCTACAAGGGGCAATACTTGAGACTAAGGAGAACAGGTCTGTGTAGAGGCAGTGTGAAGCAACCGCCTCAGGTGGCAAGTTCCACAGGGGCAGCAGATCCCACTGACGAGAACCGAAACACAGTTGTTCTTCAAAACCGGCGCTTCCCTGAAATTTGCAACTCACGGTATGTGTGCAACAATCCCCGTACCAGGGCAACGTATGCATGAAAATGCATATATTAATGAAAATAGCATAGAGAAATGTATTAAAGTGAAGTTGCTTGCAAAGGGTGCGTATTCGTCAAAGCCACAAGCAATAATGTCTTTATCAGGAGAAATTTGCACTAAAAAGCTGATGGACGTTCAAATCGCTGGCGCAATTAGAAGAACCGAATTTAAGATTGGAACAACGAGAAACTAAAAGGACTGAATCTGGCAGGTTTGTCTATTCCTAGCAAACTTGCCCACTTTGGGTTCTGCCTCCTCTGCATGAAGGCCCTCCCAGACAAATGACCCCAGAGGGGCTGCATCAGCATCGTAAGAAGGACCCTCCCCTTACTGTCAACGAAAGGCAGATCTGCCTCCGTTCAGTTCCAACCTGCTGGGTCCTCTGGTCTGTTCAGCCCTCAATATGCAGTTTAAAAGGTTGGAGCGCTTGATTGATAGGATTATTCACGAGTCCATTCTTCGTAAACCGGTTTATCTTGCTTGTGGATGACTCATCCAAGCAAATGATGCAAGAGATCGTGTAATCCCCTACCGGGTATGAAAATCTATTTACAGTTTGTGCTGGGATGAACGGATCTCTACGCAGAAAGCCCAAACAGACTAGATTTTGTATTTTACAGGCAGCACCTGTATTTTTCCTATTTCTGGAAATATTTCTACATTGTTTTATGCTATGCTGGCCGGTGGCCTGAGCAATGACATTATTTTAGCTAGCCATGGAGAACGGCCAGGCTTGAGGGCCTCATCTGGCCGCAGTACATTGCTCCCTTTCCCATCTTCATTTGGCATTGGCTCATACAGGAGTGGGGAGCCTTTGGCCCGCTAGGTGTTGCTGAACTACAACTCCCATCAGCCCCAGTGAGCATGGGCAATGGCCAGGGTTGATGGGAGTTGTGGTCTCCCCAAATATCTGCAGGACACCATGTTGGCTGCCAGCAATTGCACTCCAAGTGAGAGACTGTGATGGCGGCATTTACCTTTACTCCCCAGGCTGTCTTATCTCAAAACTAGAATGAGCACAAACCTGAAATAACACTTCCAAAACTGTTTAGGGCGCTAAGTGCTCAAGCTATGCAGACATCTCTTAGAAGCGGCTCCTGGGCTTTGACCAGGGAGATACACTTTCTTCACGTGTTAACACTTTGTGGTAAAGATAAGCAGGATTAACCGGCTGTTCTTCTTTCTTTCTGAAGTACAGGCTGTCCTTGATCATCGCCCACTTGTCGTGTCACTGGCAAGCTCCCGGGGACCCTGTGAATTTCCTCTCCCTGAGGCCTGTTGTTGGGTCTAGCCACCTCCTTAATTCCCTGCTCTGCCCTGGAGTGATGTTATGTAAGAGACAATTGTGGGAAATTGAAATTATGGATAGCCATGTGCCAGGGCTTAGAGTGCTACTGCCCATCACTTGCAAAGCCCCCCTCCCTGAATAGTTTTGAAGGGCCCCCAAGAAACATTTTGCCCAGAGGTCCCTCAAACCTTGGGTTGGCTCCATTAACAACATTCAGCAGAGTAATTGTGACCCAACTAGCTCTATGGCTCACGCAAAATGGGGGCGCTTTGTTGGGTGGCACCATGAGAGGGAGCTGGGTGAGAATTTTGGGGTTTGTTTGCATTTGAATGGGAAACCACCAAATTCGCATTTTTGGGCCCATACGTGAAGTGGCACACAATCATCCTCCAGAATTCACACTTTGCGATGCAGGTTTCTCTCAATGCTCATCTCGCTTTATTGGCCAAGGGAGCTGGCGTACAGCTTCCGGGTCATGTGGCCAGCATGACTAAGCCGCTTCTGGAGAACCAGAGCAGGGCATGGAAATGCTGTTTACCTTCCCGTCAGAGCGGTACCTATTGATCTACTTGCACTTTGACGTGCTTTCGAACTGCTAGGGGGGCAGGAGCAGGGACCGAGCAATGGGAGCTCACCCCATCACGGGGATTCAAACCACCAACCTTCTGATCGGCAAGCCCTAGGCTCTGTGGTTTAACCCACAGCACCACCCGCGTCCCTCTCCCTCATGATACATACTACATATTAAGTGGTACAGAAACACTTAGTACACACACACACATGGATGTGGTGATCCAGTTTGTTCCAGTCTCATAAGTTCTAGTGATGTGCAGAGGTGCCACCTTGGGCCAAAGATTGGGGATCCAAGTGGTGCAGCACACATGTGACATTGGGAAGAAGCACGTCCTTGGAGGGCAGCCTTGCCCAGTGCCGTTCAGCTTCAATGGCCACAGCTCCTCCTCTCTTAAGCTGCGTCACGCTTGGCTCGACGGTCCAGCCTCCTCCATCCTCTCAATATTTGAGGTGCTGAGCCCCCTGCTATGGAATATTGAGGGGGATGACAACACCTCCAGCCCCTAAAGCAGGCACACCTGACAACATGCTAACTTGGGAGAGCAAAGAGAACTTTATAACAGCACCCAAAAAAAGCAGTCACCTTTTACGAAGTTGTCTTTATCATTGTCTTTATTCCCTTTTTTACTGGGAAGCCTCTCCAAGGCATTGTCTTAAGCTGCTGGTAGGTAATACATGCCACACCCCTGCTTCATCCATCACCACTTTCCCCCGTTGGATCAGGTGAGGGAGAAAGCAATCCGCACCATTCAATTTTGGGCCTAATGATATTGAAACCATGCTGGCTGGAGGTGATGGGAGCCAGAGTCCAACAATATCTGCCCCCCCCCCCCGGTTTCCCATTCCTGCACTTATCCTCCCTTGGAAACATATGGACGGGCTGATTCACAAAGGGCCGGGATGTAAAGTTGAATGTGTGCAGGATCTCCGTTGCCCTGAATTAGTGAGGTGATTGTGAAGGCTTTGTCTATGGTGATGGATCACCGTAATTGCATCACACCAGTCACCGCTTGAAGGATGGAGAGATCTGGGAGGGCTGCCTTCAGGTCACACCACTGAAAAGCAGGCCTGGTTGAGCCGAAAACCCAAACCACAGTTTGACTGATGTGAACAAGTTTTGGTCCTCTCCACACCTGCTTGGATATCCTCCCTTCACAGCTGAAGCAAGCTATGGTTCTCCAGATGTTGTTGGACTCCAATTCTCATTAACCCCAGCTTATAGGAGGTGTGGTCCAACAACCCCTTAAAGGGAACCAGGTGCCCTATCCCTGGCACAAACCATAATTTTTCTGATTTGGGCCTATGCAGGAAGTGAGGAGGAGAGGGTAAGAGTCCAAAGATGATCCTTGATGGCAACATGTTGGTTGGCCATTGTAGAGAATTGGGAGAGGATGTTTATGAACTAAGACGGTCTTCTTATTTGACCTTTCTCCAACCACCTCCTTGAAACCTCGCGTTTCCAGCAAAGAGTGGAAAGTGTGTGCACACACAGAGCCCACTGCCCCATTTCCATCCTTCCCCACCACGGCCCCATTCACAGAAGAGTCTGGGTCTGGCGCTGGGGTTAGAGAAGTGACAACATTTTATTAGTTTGGTGGGAGGGCTGGCAATTGAAATCCATCTCCTGGTTTGTCTGTTTTGACATTTGCATCTTGATTTCAAGAGTGTCAGCATTAAAAAAAAAAAAAAGGAACAAGAACTAAACCCGAAACAGGACAAGGAAGGGCACACAGAGTGAATAGACAACGAGGGAATTAATGGAGTTTGTTGGGGGCACAAAGCCTTACATTCTTCATTCTCAAAACTTGAGTACAGAGCTTGCAGGGGGTTGGCCCGCCCCTGGGACTGCAGGAACCTATTGGAGGAGGTGGTTCTCTGGGCATGCTGGCTCTCTTGACCGACTGGATATCACACTAATCTTTTATCTCCTAGGACTGCCTTTCTCAACCTTGGGTCCTCAGATGTTTTGGGCCTACAACTCCCATCATCCCTGACCACTGGTCATGTGAGCTAGGGATCATGGGAGTTGTAGGCCAAAAACATCTGGGGACCCAAGGTTGAGAACCACTGTCCTAGGAAGATCTTTGAAGGCCAAGAGCCCAGCGTGAAATAGGATCTGGCAACAATAGGATCCGTGGATATTGGCCTATACTCTGCCTCCCCTGTCAAAGACACGAATGCTTCCGAAAACCGGAAACTGCAGGAGGAGAAGGTACTGTCATGCTCAGGCCTTATATACAGGTTTTCCAGAGGCATCAGGTTACCCAGCGTGAGAACAGGATGCTGGACTAGATGGGTCACTGACCTGATCCATCAGGTCTTTTTCTTACGTACTTAACCCTTCACAGTTAGGAAGCCCAATGCCTTAAAGGCATTACATCTCGGGGTGGGGTGGGGGGACCAAAAACAAAATCAAGACCAGGGCAAAGGATCATTTCTTCTAATCTAGCTCAAGAGTCCCAGTTTGACATATGCCAACTTTATGGTCTATTCCCTTGGCTGGCCACCCAACTGCAACCCCCAGAAAAGCTGGTAAAATGCTGCAGTCCAAAAGGCGGGACAAGGCCTATCCAGTAGTGGGGGTGGGGAAACACTACAGTGCAACTGGTGTACACCATCAGAGGTGGCAAGAGAATGGAGCCTGTACAGTCCCCGATTCAACCTCATTTTCAGATGCTGAGATGGCTCATCCCAAAATATGCATTGCTTTGGAAGGTGATCAAGTCGAGATGGCAGCACCCTATTGCGTGATTGGCAAGGTCCTACTGTAAGGAAAAAATATCTTGCTGCAAATGACAAAAATAGGCATATGTTTATCACAGCCTAGCCCTATAATGGACCCGCCCCCCTTTGGAAAAAAAGCAAAACCAAAACAATTGCTGAACTTCAGGATGGACAAAGACCAGCCCTCTTATCTGTTTCAGCAACTTTGCCCCTCCTATCCTGTACATCT
Source organism: Podarcis gaigeae (assembly GCF_964106915.1). Classification (NCBI taxonomy): domain Eukaryota; kingdom Metazoa; phylum Chordata; class Lepidosauria; order Squamata; family Lacertidae; genus Podarcis; species Podarcis gaigeae. The sequence goes on from NC_139684.1 coordinate 71,334,052, forward strand.
TTTGATGGGGGGGGGGGGCTGGGAGAGGAGAAAGAGAGGAGGACTAGGAGGTGGGGAGGAGACCTTCAACCCTCACTTCCCCCTTCCCTCTCCAAACTAGTCAGTAAGGTGCTGATGGAAGTTAACTGGGCCAAGGGTAGCAGAGGGTTTACCTACTCAGACCTACCCCTCTTTAGCTGGCTTTCCAATAAATTAAGTGCAACTAGTGAGGAGTTCAAAAGGAAGCATAATACAAGTGGAGACAGAAAAGGCAAGCAAGTGTAGGTGGACTCGTTTCCTATGCTGGAGGCAGACTAGGTTAGCAACTGGGCAGTTAGAGTGTGCGGGGCACTCTGTCTTGCATGTAAACTACAGGCGTTCCATGGTTTGTTTGTGTGTGGTTTTCCTTTCTTTCAATTTTTCAAAATAAAATCCCTGCAAAATGGAGTTGCAAGTGAGTGCAATGGATGGATGCAGTGGGGGGGGGGGCGTGGTATGGAAATGCAGTGTTATGTCGAGGGCACACAGGGTCGGGCTGTAATTTTAAAAACAAAATGGCATTTGTCCCTGGTGCAGGTTAGGATGATGTGCATGCGATAGCCCCACACAAGTTGAGCGTTGGTTAGTGGTGTGCACACATGAGTTTTTTAAGGATGTGTTGTTGTTGTGGGGTGTGTGTGTGTGGTTAGTTTTCGGTGCCCCAGGATGATAGTGTGGCTTTAATAAGCAGTCTGGGCAATGGCTGGAGAGGTACTCAGAGGACAGGAGCTGAAGATACCCAGAGACTGCACCTGATACCAGCAGCTTGAGAAAGT